>NW_020884946.1:3022878-3039997 GCF_003945725.1 Corapipo altera | reverse complement strand
AGAAGGGGAAGAGGACAGGGATAGGGGATATAGGGAATATGCAGGATATAGGGAATAGGGGACAGGGGAAAAAGGTAGGGAGTAGGGAAATGGGATAGGGGATAAGAGAAGGGGAAGAGGATGGATATAGGGGATAGGGGATATAGGGGACAGGGGATGTAGGAAATATACAGAATACAGGGAGTATAGGGACAGAGGAAAGGGGAAAAGGATAGAAAGTAAGGGAATGGGAGAGGGGATAGGAGAAGGGGAAGAGGATAGAGAGAGGGGATAGGAATAGGGAAAGGGGATAGGGGATATAGGGGATAGAGTGAGGGGAGAAAGGATATAGGGGATAGAGGATATAGAGGAAGAGGAGAAGGGATATATATATATAGGAGATAGGGTAAGGCGATATAGGGGAGAGAGGAGAGGGAAGAAAGGGGAGGGGAGGGGAGAGGGGAAGCGGAAAGGGAAAAGGGAAAAGGCAAGGGATAAGGGAAATGGATAAAGGAAGGGGCAGGACGCGGTCCGGGGCGGTCCGTCCCGCTCCCCCCGGTCTCACCTCCTCCCCCGGCTCTGGACCCGCCACAGCGCCGGGGCCCCGCCCGGGCCCGCGCGGCCCCTCAGCGCCGCCGCCATCTTGGGGGCGGAGAGACCGCCCGGCCGCGTCCGCCGAGTCCGCGTCCTCCTCCTCCTCCTCCTCCGCCTCCACAGCCGCTCCGCCGGGCCGGGCAGGGCAGAGCCGGCCAAGGTTCGGCCCTCGGGGCAGCCCGGGGGCGGTGACAGACCCCCGCCGGCAGCCGCGGGTCCCGCCGGGAGGACAGCCCCGGTCAGGCCTGGAGGGGGGCCCTGGCCCCCCCTGTGCTGCTGCTGCTGCGGACGCTCCAAATAATATCTCTCTTTTCTCTTTCTCTTCTCCAAGGAGGTGATGATGGTGTTGGGGAGGCTCGTGAGGAAGCCGCCGTCGCCGCCGGGCAGCTGCAGAGGGTTCTGGGGATGGCTGAACGCCGTGTTCAACAAGTAAGAGTGAGTCGCTGGGCAATAATCAGTTATCGGGTCCCGCGGGTCCACAGCGCGGTTTGTGGAAGAGAAGAATCAAATCCCTGGGCTGCAGAGAACTTAATGCTCTTCTTTCCCTGCAGATTGCGTGTCGGTGCTTGGCAGGGGGCGTTCCGTACCTGCTTCCCATCCCAAGCTGTGACCCTCCAGAGGAAGGTCTGTGCTCTGCCCCCTCCATGGAGTGGCCACATGGATTCTGTCCCTAAGTCCTGCTCTTCTTTGACCCCAAAACTCATTTAAACCTGTAGCACAACCAAGCCCCTTTACTTATTCAGAACAGCATCAAACCAACCCATCACTTACGAAGTGATTCAGCCACAGGAGGGTTTCAGATTTACTTTTAGAAGGGAAAACCCTTCTCTGTGAAACTTTCTCTGCCCATAACTTTTGCCAGGAGCTAATAGTTTTGCCTTATGTCTTCTGGCTGTGTGGGAAGGGTTGTGTGGTGTAGCTGATTACTGAAACTAAACCAGACGGGAGCCTCTTCCAGGTCTCGTCCTTCATCATTCCTGTCCAGACTAAGAAATGCATCCTTTTCCAGAATGGACCCAAGAAGTTTAACTATTGCTGACATGTGTTTTTTATGAAATACTGTAACTGTTGAGAAAAAACAGGCTGCCCAAGGCAGTGGTGGAGTCACCATCCCTGGAAGTTTTCAGGAAATGTGTGGATGTGGCACTTGAGGACATGGTTTAGTGGGGAACGTGGTGGTGGTGCTGGGTTGGTGGTTGGACTTAATGATCTTAAAGGCCTTTCCCAGCCTTAACAACTAACAACATGATTCTATGAAAAGGATTTAGGAATGACATACTTGTGACAGGTTTCAAGATGTTTCTATATAATCAGTGTTTGAGAGAGAAATTAGCAGTTGTAAAGCCTCTGGGAAGAAAAAGGCGGGTTTTTTTTCTCTCTCCCTACAGACATGGAAAGGAACAATCAGGAAGGTTAAGTCCAGTTGCATTTGCATTCTTTTTTTTACCAAAAGCATCTGCCATTTAAAACAAGTTAGAAAAACCCCTCCTGCCAGACTAAGAACCTCACAGTCCGAAAGATGACACGCAAACCACGTGCAGTAAATCACATCCTTAGTTTTCTGATACCTTACCACCCACATGAGCAGATATTTGCCGTGGAGCTTTTCAGCTGCCAAGGGAATAACTTTTCCACCCCGTGGATGCTCTTTGTGTCGTGGCAGGGTGGACTATGAGCGGATCCAAGCCGTGGGCCCCGACCGGGCGGCCTCGGAGTGGCTCCTGCGCTGCGGGGCCTTGGTGCGGTTCCAGGGCTCCCCAAAGTGGCAGCAGGACTACAACGGGCTCCCCACGGGGCCCCTGGGCAAGTACAAGATAGAAGCAATCAATGCCATCGACTCCTGCATCATGTACAGAGGATTTGACTATCTGGGTAACGTCAGATTGTTCTTAATGGTCTTGATTTCAGTTGTGTCATTGTCTCATTCCTTAGCAACATACTAAGCAATCTCTCGTGGTTTTTTTTTTTCCCTTAAAATGGCTTTGTGAGTTCCTAAGGTTTTGCTGGAGGTGTGTGATTGGGAGCTTCATCAGCCCTTGCCTGAAATGTCCGTAGCACTAAGGAAGTGCCACGAATTTTGATGAGCTGGAAGCAAAAAGCACTGTAAATATTCTTTTTCTTCTACACCAAGCCATGATTTTGGTGCCTCTGAAGTCATAATTCTGCTTGTTCTCGAGGTATTTATGACGTCTTCAAAGACAAAAAGCAAACACTTGGTTTCTTACAAAAGATTAAAAAGGTGTTTCAGGTCTCCTTTAAACAGCAGAAACCAAAATAGGCAAGAGTTACTGTTATTATTATTTTTTCATAGCAGGGGACCTTGAATTTCCTGCATTAGCACATTTCTGTGTCAGTCCTTGTTTATCACCCAAACTTGTAGGTTTTTTGTGACAGGCCCATGCCAAAGCTCTTCAAATCTTACCCAAAAGGGTTTTCATTTATTTGAAGTACCACAAAGGGACTTTGGAGATTCATTGTGTGTTATGGCCCCATGGAACAGGAACTTGTTGCTGGGTGGGTTTGGAGGCAGAACTTAACAACCAGCACAGGATGGTCCTGGCACTCTGAAGCAAATCCTTGCTTTTATCTTTCCAGATGGTCTGGAGCACGTCACGGACATCAGGCTGGAGAAGTGCATGTACATACAGGACGAGTGTCTGCAGAGGCTCAGCGAGACAAACAACCTGCAGAAGAGTCTCCTCCAGCTGAAGATCATCTCCTGTGGGAATGTCACAGACAAAGGCATCCTTGCCCTTCACAAGCTGACGTACGTGAGCCCCTGAGCGCTTCCACGGCACCCTTGTCCCAGGCTGTTCTGGGATTGTGTTGGGTGGAGGAGCTGGAGTCTGGCTGTTCCAGATGTGTGGGGCTGCTCCCTGTCACCACATCCTCTCATGCCTTGAGGTCTCAGGGCAGACCTGAGTCCTTGGGCATGGGATGCACTTGGATACTGCCCCTCTGCAGCTAAAAACCTCAAGCACCCACTTCATAAAAAGCTTCTATCATAACCAGTCAACATTTAAAATAATTACAGTGGAATGATCTTTTCTCTAATTTCTTTGTCAGCAGTTAAACAGTAGTTGCTGATTTTCTTTTTAAATATTTACAGGAACCTTGAGTATTTGTATCTGAGTGACCTTCCTGGAATCAGAGAGAAAGAAACCACCTTTCACGCCCTTCAGCAGGCGCTGCCAAAGCTGGAGCTGGAGCTGGACTTGGAATAAACACGACAGCACACGACTGAGATGTGACTTCCTAGTATTTATCATATATTGCATAAATTAACTTTAGATGCTGCTGTATTTCCAGGTGTGAAAATAAGCCCAGCTCTCCCAGTGCAGCCTCAAAAAGCTGTATGTGACCTTTTCAGAAATTATACACTGAAGTTTTGTTAAGCTTAAACTAAATGGTGGATAGCAGCAGAGAAGGCAGGCTCCTGTACAGAGTCACGTGTGCTGTGTTCATAGGGAGCTGTTAATACCTCAGTGAGAAGTGTTCAGCTGTTTTATTGCACGGATTTATTAAGTGGCAGTGGGGAGCGGAGCCGCAGCGCTGGGCGCGGTCGGTGTTGGTGCTGTGGGAGCAAGGGCTGTTCACCCTCAGAGAACCCCGCCCAGTCGGTGGGAGCTGATTTAATAAAACAGCTCATGGGCCTTTTTTTGTGTTCTTCACGCTTTGGCTTCTGTTGTGAGGTTGCAATGGAGTCATCTGCAGGCAGGCAGGGTCACCTCCTCAGGAACACTGAATGGAGCACGGCTGTCTGTGGCAGAGCAGTGGCTCTTGGATCCACCCTCCTGCACATTTTTGCCGTGTGCTGACATGGACTGAATGAGTTCTGTGCAGCTCTGTAGCTGCATCCTCATCACTGCTGATAAGTAGGAGAATCACAGCATCATTAGGGTTGGAAAGGCCTCCAAGACCATCAGGTCCAACCCTTCCCCCAGCACTGCCAAGGCCACCACTGACCCACATCCTCAGGTGCCACATCCACATGGCTTTTAAATCCCTCCAGGGATGGGGACTCCAGCACTGCCCTGAGGAGCTGTGCCAGGGCTGGACAACCCTTTCCATGAAGGAATTTAATATCCAACCTGAACCTCCCCTGGTGCATTTTAAGGCCATTTCCTCTCCTCCTGTCCCTTGTTCCCTGGGAGCAGAGCCCGATCCCCCCGGCTCCCCCCTCCTATCAGGGAATTGCAGAGCCAGAAGGTCCCCCCTGAGCCTCCTTTGCTCCAGGCTGAGCCCCCCCCAGCTCCCTCAGCTGCTCCTGCTGCTCCAGCCCCTTCCCAGCTCCCTTCCCTTCCCTGCACACGCTCCAGCCTTTCCATGTCCTTGTGAGGGGCCCAAAACTGCCCCCAGGAATGGAAGTGCCTCAGTTGTGCCAGCACAGGGGGAAGGACTCATCCTCAGGGAGAACACAGCATTTTTAGCCAAATTCCTGTCTTGGGTGGTAGGGAAGGGCAGGAGGCAGCGACTCCAAGAAAGCAGATCCACAGTGCTGTCTCAGACGTGGATCTCCCTGTGCAAGGAAACAAAAGGCCAACAGGTACCATCTGAGGATGTGGGATCTGTCCCACTGAAATGGCTTTGACTGTTGTGGAACACAGAAGGTACTGGGAAAACAAAACATTTTTGCTCTTGGTTTCAAGTAAAAAAAAAATAAATCCAGTAGATTGGAAAAACAAGCTACATTTCTTTTATTCAAAATCAACCCAATATTACATCCTGAGATTCCACAAACCCGAGTCACTCTTAATACAAACACTGAGGTAGGATTCCTACCTGTGTCTGGCCACTGTTATAAATTAAGTTCATGATTAGTTGTGATCAAAACAATTCCTGTAACTACAAGCAAGTGGCTTCACTATTGTCAGAAAGAGCAAAGAAGAGCAATCAACGGATGAAACACTCAGGAGAAACTCTGAAAAGAGTAAAGAAACCAGAGGTTATGGTTGCTCTGTTCTCCTGGGAGTGGTGCCTGTTGAGACTGTGAAGCCACCACCAGTAGTTTTAATACTCTGTGATCTCTAAGTGCAGTAGTAAGGCAGGTGTATCCCTGCAGCAGGCTGGGAACTACCTGGAGCAGTGAGGCAGCCTCTCATCAGGCTGGACTCGCTTTGTACATGTCACAGCATTTAGTAATTTAGTTTTCCACTGTGTATCCTCCCTTTATAAATCCCGAATTTATCCTTGAACTTTGAACAATCAGGTCTGAATCTGGTCAGATGTTTGGGAAGTGGTAGTTGGATTTCCTTGTCTTGCAGCAGTGCTTCTTGCTGTCCAAAGCTGGGAGAACGTTACTGCTGGTCAGCTGGGGCAGGTGCTGTAACTAAAGGAAAAGTTACACGGAGTGTGTTTGTCTGGAATGAGAATAAAGCACACGTTTCCTTTTTCACATGGAAAAATGTCACTATTCCTACTGAAATCCTGTACTTCTCATACTAAGAGTCATGGTTCTGTGACTGGACTGCAACAAGATCAACTCATTAAAGGGATTTCTTCCAGTCGTCCAGGGTAAGAAAAACATTCCTGTTATATCCTATGGCATAGAAATGGAAGAGGTGACTCAGTGTGATCCAGGAATTTACAGGCTGTAGCAGTTCTCCCTCACCTCCAACTTCCCTGTCTGTTACCAGCTCAGCCTTACAGCTGCTGTGGGGAACGTGGCTCTTGGGCATAAAAACTGCGGAATGACTCACATTGTGAGGCTGGATCTGGGGACTTGGGATGGAGTCCAGAAAGGCTGAAGCAGCAGGGAATTTGCCTGGCAACTCCAGCTGCAGAAACACCCAGTGTGTGGTGTAAGGTGGAACTGAGTATGGGATCACGTCCCATCACCAGTTACAAACAGAACTGGGCATTTTTTCCATCTCCGTAATTTGGGATTCAAAAGCACCAAAAGGATCCCAAATTGAACCAGCCACACGAGTGTGTCCAGTTTGTTCAGCTCTCCTGCTACTCTTTGTCAGGAATGCACATTCCTGGCTAACTCTGATGGTTCACGGGGCTGTGCTGCTTATCCCCAGTGCCCCGTGGAGCTGCACTGCAGTATCCAGTTTGGATGGATTTAGCCAGGAGGTTTGTTTCCTCCTCAGGATAAAACTCTCCTAACTGCCAGCACAGCCCAGCTCCTGGGAGCCAACAAAAGAACATGAAATACTGTGGAAAAGTTACCCCTGGCATGTGCTTCCGAGTCAGCCTAGCTGGTTTCCGAGCTGTTTTTTCCCGTTCTTTCCCCAGATCCACTGCCTCCCTGAAGCTGTCAAAGTAGGGATGCTGCAGCAGCTGCTCACAGGTTTGCCTCTCCGCAGGGTCCATCCGAAGGCATGCCTAGAAAAGATGAAGGATCTGCACAATTCCAGGCCCTCCCCACAGCCAACGAGTATTCCCGCAGGTACGTGTGTTAATAATTTTTTAATGTATTATAAAAGTGGCTTTTCAGTCAGCAGGAAGCTTGAGGAACAGCTGATACCCAACGATTGCAGCAATTCATCAAGGAATCATGGAATGGTTTGGGTTGGAAGGGACCTCAAAGCCCATCTCATTCCAACCCCCTGCCATGGGCAAGGACAACTTCCACTAGCCCAGGTTGCTCCAAGCCCTGTCCAACCTGGCCTTGGACACTTCTAGGGATGGGGAGTCCACAGCTGTAGGAGGAATTGTGGCTTGAGGAACAGGGGAGGAAACCAGCTCTATTTCTCAATGAATCTCTGATAACTCAGCCCCCAGCTGACACCATTTACTGCTAAGTGACACAGACCCCCCTTGCTCATCTCAGTGCAGGGCTGGAGTTTTCTTACCTTCATGAGAGACAGAGCAGAGTATGAAATATTGGGGAATTTCACTTCCAATGGCTCCTGGAGGGAAAAAAACCAGTGAGTGTACTCATATGAGCAACCTGTCCATTTATCAGGGGACAGAGACCCAGCTTCCCATAGCAACGTGACCCATTCCTCACAAAATGCCTCCCTCACTCCGAGAGCTTGCAGGCCTGGCACTACTGAGGATGTGCCACCAGGAATGGGGGGAAGGGGTGGAGATCAATAATCTTTTGACTGTTTTTATGTAGTGTAGTAGTTAAAATGTCATGAGACGGGTTCAGCCACCTCCAAGCAGTATCCTGGTGCACACTGGCAAAGGAAAGGGCAAAGCTTTTGGACTGGGACGAAACGCTGCGCAGCAAAGGGCTGGTCAAGCCGAGCGAGGCTTTTCCAGCTCCACTTCCAAAGCTGGCAGCACGTGGGCAAAAAGAAGCAGGAACATTTCCCTGCCCAAACCCCCTGCCTCCTTAGCACTGCAGAGTGGATCAGAGTGGAAGAGAGACTGGTCAGCAGCAGGCTCAAGGGAATTGCATCTGGAGGCAGCTCTTACCATGCTCTCCGGGTCTGGAATTCTTACCCCGCTGAAGAACTGGTTGGTGCTGAACACTTGCTGGTGCCTGGGAATGAGATCCCCTTCGACCAAGAGTAAAAAGAAATTTGGATTAATTTGCTGTTTTTCTAGCACAAGGTTGTATCCTCTAACAAAGCTGATCCCATGCAAGAGAACATCCAAAGAGATGGAATGTCACCAGGTGAGCTGAGGAAATGTTCTTCTGTGACAACTGATGTCCATTGGGGCCATCAGTGATCCCACACCTGTGGGACTGTGCTGAGGGAAAGGCAGGGCCACAAGTGTTCCAGCTTCAGGAAAATATAACACATATTGGTGACATTCTCTTTGGACACTCCTGAGCATGTTGTATGGAAAAGAGCTGAAGTGCAGCTCCACCAGGAACACGTTGCAGCTTTTCCCCAGGGCAGCTGTTTTGAAGCTCAGAGCAGCTCAGAGCAAGGAAAATGCTAAAATCAAACCCATAACAAAGAGCCAGTAAAATGCCAATGGCACAGCTTCCACCAAGGAGCTTTGCTCAGTCCAGCACCTGGATCCAACGGGAATCTCTTCTGGCTGAAACCCTGTCATTAAAAATAAATTACAACTGCCTAACAGTGGCTTTAATGGATTCTGGAGGAACTATTTTTCTAGCTAAGGAGCTTATCTGTTTAAAGCCATTAGTTTTATAAACTGCTCAGTAAAAATTACAACTCTCAGTCCATTCCAACAAATTTCAATTAAAAGTGGGGGGTTGTTCGTTGCCAGGCAAGAAATCAGATGTTACACAGCCAGATCAAAGAGAATCAATGAGACTGGATTAATTTGAGTGTTATGGGGACAGTGGGTCTTTATTTAACAAATGAATCTGGAGTGGCTCCTAAAATTCCTTGATGAATAAAGACAAACACGTGGAACAGACAAGTTGTGAACATTTTAGTGACCAAGTGTGAACATTTTCACACTCCCATTCCCAGGCACAGAGACATCCACAGGCACTGGCCACGCTTATGAGACCTCCAAAGCTGGGATGAACTTAATCCAACTATTCATTGACCACTTTGCTTGATAGCAAACCCTGAAAAATACCTGGATCTTTCAAACCTTTATGCAAAACATTCCTTTCTGATACAGGTGCCTCATTTCCCTGTCTGGAAACAACAGGTGAAGATGTGGGAAGCACAGCAGGAGAGGCAGGTGTTCCTGTGCTGTCCCAACCCAAGGGACACCTCAGCAGTCACTGAGCCACCCCAAGGGACCAGGAGGTCCGGTGGTCACCTAACACATCCCACATCTTTCCTAATCTGCCCAGCACCAGATTCAGCTTCCCAGAGGCTAAAGAGAGTAGAGGGATGGTTCCAGGCAGTCTGCAGGCAATGATCCTGCTTCCACAGCCCCGTCCTTTGGGAGCCAGGAAAACCCAGCTCCCTTTTAAGGACAGGAACACCTCAAATAAGCCAACATCTGCCACAGGGAGAGATCCACGGGGCAAATTCACCTCTTGGCTACTCCTGATTCCCACGACAGAGGAAAGCTCTAGTCCTGCCAAGGGCACCGGGGGACACTCACCCAGGGTTCTCCGGATGAGGTAGAGCTGGTCCACGTCAGACTTCCCAGGCCACAGCGGGACCCCCGAGAGCAGCTCGGCGAAAACGCAGCCGATGGCCCAGACGTCCACGGGGGGCCCGTACTGGGTGTCCCCCACCAGCAGCTCCGGGGAGCGGTACCACCGGGTGGCCACGTAGTCCGTGTAGGAGTCACTGGGACCGGCTGGGTTGGGGTCAGGGAGGAGAGAAACAAGCAGGAATGTGGGATCAGGGAGATGCAGACGGGCCCGTCATCAGTGGTTGCACATGTTGGGGCACCCCCTGGGCAGGCGGTGGCTGCAGGAAGGGGGTGAGTCACTGGCCACAACAGGACCCTACTTTGGAAACACTTGGGATCTGGCAAAAATCAGGACCGTGTTTTTCTCCAAATGAAAATGTGCAGAGCTCACAGCAGGGCCCCACACCAGCCAGTGGGCAGTTCCCAGAGCCCACGTGATTTGTCAGAACAGGAGCTAAAATAAACCAGATTAGGGGGTTTATTTACAAGGGAAATGTGAAGCCATTGTTTGCAGAGGCAGCCGGAGGGGTCTGGCTGCCAGGGAACTCCAGCTGTGTCTCCAGCATTGCATAAACAAGGGCTGGGCAGCTCCAAGATGCCCAAGGCTGACTTCCATGTGCCAGTGCCAGCACCCCCAACAGCTCAGCCGCCCCAGCAGGGAGCTCAGGCTGTTCACAGATCCCCATCACTGCGGTGTCTGGACTCCTTCCTTTAAGGTTTGGGATCTCTACCCAGCCTCTTGTGGAGCTTCCCTGGGAAAACACAACAGCCTTTTATATAGGATGCTTTGCAGATGCATCAAGCAAAGACAAGTGAGTGTTTGAAAGGCTGATCCTCCCCTTCAGTGGAGCTTTCCCGAGTTAACACATCGTGTGTGCAGCAGCACTCACTCAGTATTCGGGCAAATCCGAAGTCACAGAGTTTGATGACGGAGTGCTTCGTTATCAGGATGTTTTCTGGCTTTACATCTCGGTGGATGCACTGCAAACAGAAAAAAGAGAAGGTTAGAAGCACGTATTTAACCTGGCCCTCATACAAAGACCCTCTTAATTCATCCACACGCCCTCTGCACATTGTGCCAGGCAATCATTCCTGCTGAAGGAGATGGAAGGATTTCTGAGCAGCTGCTAAATCCAGGTCCCGTCAGACAGGACAATTACCTGCCCACAGCCCACCCTCACCCAGGGTGAGACTCTGTGCAGCTCCCAGCTTGAGCTGCACAGCTCTGGGTCACCTGGGCAACACGGAGTCAGCTCCCAGAACCAGCTGGGAAGCTCCTGGCAGGTGATTCTGTTCACAAAGCTCAGCAAGAGCTCGGTCTCACCTGTGCTGATGATCTCTGCTCAGTGATCTGCTCAGCACAGGTGAGACACATCCAGAGCTCTCTGTCCAGCTCTGGGATCCTCAGCTTCTGTGGATAAATACCTGATGGGAAAAGTAAAGGAGACCAATCCAGGCTCTCCTTGGTGGTGCCAGTGGCACCAGACAGGCAATGGGCACAAACTGAGCACACAGGAAACGCCACTTAAATCTAAGCAATTTATCTTTTTTAACTGAGAGGGTGGCCTGACACCCAAACAGGTTGTCCAGGGAGTCTGGGAAGCCTCAAGCCTTGGAAATGTTCAACCCCTGACTGGAAAAGTTTCTGAGCGGCCTGCTCTAGCTGAGCCTGCTTGAGTGTGAGGGCTGGACAAGATGATTTCCCTTCCAACACTGGCAATTCTGTGATTCTTAGGAGGTGACCTTGACCTTCACAACAACTGAATTTGGGCTTGGCAAAGAATTTCTGCTGATCAAACTAACAGAGACCTTCATTTCTTTTGCTCTGCTCAACTCACCAGGGTCTCGCTCATGTCATCCCTCCCACACCATCACCTCAGCACAAACACCTCAGACTTTCCTCCCTAAGCTGGTGGTAAATTACTGTGTCTCCTCCTGAGGACTGAAGTGCTGCTTATTTAAACCACTGTCATGGAGTTCCAAAAAGGGCAGCTGCATAAAACCTCATTACCTGTGATCTACAGCAGGTCAGGCTGCAGCATCTCATTGTTCCCTCTGCTCTAAAACTCCATTAAATCTTTGAGGGGAACGGAAAAAAGACGCAAACCAACAAATCTTGGAAGCAGGAGAGAGCTGTGGCCAAGTTCCTGTGGCTCAACTGGACATAATTCTCCCAGCAAAGACAAAGCACCCATCCCAGGGCCATCTCCTGCCCCACTCATAAATCTCAAACATTGGCAGATGAACAAAAGCAAAGTCAATTACAGCTAAGTTTGCTTAAAGGACTTCTCCAAAGGGCTCCTTCTCCTTTCCTGCTTCCCAAAGTGTTCCCACTGAAACGCACACAACTCGTGTCTCCCTCCAGAAAGCAGAGCAGGGGTTGTAAAAGGGGTTTGTTGTGTCTGAGTTTTGAAATCTTTTAACTGGTGCCATGATTCAAGGCCTGTGACTGTCAGCAGCAGGACTCTCTGATAAATCAGCAGCAGTTTGCTGAGCTCTCAGGTGAGGAGCTGGGAAGGCAGTTTCCTGGGCATCAGCTGTAATGCACAGCACAGGAATACACAGGGATACATTCCTGTTCCACCTGGAAGCTTGTCTAAGGTCATTAGAGCAAATCATTCCCTGACAGCCAACCCAAGGGGCCTGTGTGACAGTAAATGCAGCTGTTGTGGGCATACACTGACGTTTCAGATGTGTTTGCTGTTGAAAACAGGAAATTCCACCTGACTGCATTCCACGAAAGCTCTGTAATCAGGGAAGTGCCAACAGAACCCCCCTCTTGCCCAAGGCCACGTCCCAGCAATTGTTGGTGCTGTTCAGGGCACTCACGTTGTGTTTATGGCAGAAGTTCACGGCCTGGAGGGTCTGCCAGGTTATGCTCTTCACCAGGTACTCTGGCACCCTGTTTGAAAAACACAGTTGTGTTTTGGACATTCAAAATCACTTCAGCGTTACAGGGAATAGGAAGGGGAGGCCTTTGAGTGCTGACATTGTACAGGCATCTCTGAGCAAAATCATCAGGGGAATCAGAAAACACTTCCAGATCCAGTCAGTGCAACAAGACACAAGGGTTTATTGCAGTTAAGAGTGTGACAGAGTGTCTGGGACCACTGTCACAGCCAGGCCTGCCACTGGTGACCACAGCAACGTCAGGTCCTGTCCCGTGGCTGCGTTCAGCATCCACATTTCCTGGCAATCCCAAAATGCCAGCAGGCATTTCTGCCTCTATAACTGCTCAGGGTTGGAACTGCTGGAGAACCCATGGTATAGATACAGCTGTGCAATGCTGTCATGGCACTGATTGCCCAGGGAGGTGACAAAATAAGGGGAGGAAGCATGTTCCTACAAGAGTATAAAGCTCTGCTTTGGTTTGGATCCCACCTCTTCACTCCCAAAGCTGGCAAACACTTCCCAGCCCACCCTCCTCTCCTTCAGTTACTGGGCAACAGTTCTTAAACTTCCTTGGCTGCCTGCAAGGATCTTTGACAACCCCAGGAAAGGCAGAGGTGACAATCGTGGCACTTTCAATCTCAAATACCATTTTATTTCACGTGTTCAGTGTTGAAAAGTTTCCGATTCATTACAAAGAAAAAAACTAAACCAAATCAATACAAGCCTGGGTTTTTCTCTAAGGCACTTTGTGCTGAGGGTCTTGTGCTGACATTGCTGTGGCAATGCCAGAGATTCCTTCCAGAAACATCCCAGAATGATGGGAGTGCTCCACTGACAGCCTGACAATGGGATGGAGTTGGTCAAATGGCCTGGAAACAGCGTGTGCCCACCCACCTTAACCTGACCACAAAAGACCATCTGCAAAGACAGGAAGCCAAGTATGCAGCCTGTGTTACATGTTCATCCACACTGGAGTCGTTTGGATGAACAGAAAGCAAATGTGAAGTATTTTCCTCAAGGAGGGTTATCCATCCTCTCCTTCAGATTCCAGGTGAACTGGTTCAAACTGGGGTGGCAGCTGCTCACCAGCTCACAAAGCCATGTGCTGTCACCATGCTCCATTCTCCTCCAGCTCCACATCGGGGACAAAGGCAGCAACAGGCTCTTGTTTACTCAACCCCCAGTCAGTCCCCTGCAGGCAGCTCATTTAGCTCCAGGCCTGTAAAATGATTTATGAACTCCTGCTCAGCATTTCCACAGCACCAGGTCACCGTGGGGAATTAGGGACAATGTGTGTAGTGGGAGTGTCACTTACACTGTGTGAAAGAACAGACCCCGTGTGGAGCTCACACCCTGTGCAAGCGCCTGTGTGGGGAGGGAGTTCACTGGGGCTGTGCAGGGAGGTGCAGGCACAGCTCCTGGGAATTCCTGCCAACCCACACGTCCCCCTGAGCGTCCAAAAGCCATGTAAATGTGGCACTTGGGGATATGGTTTAGAGTGGTGGGCTTGGCAGTCCTGGATTAGTTGGACTCGATGGTCTCAGAGGCTTTTCCAGCCTGAACAACTCCACGAGTCTGTGATTCCGTATTTGGGTGCTCTGTGTGTGATGTGCCCCAGTGGGCAGTGATGTGCAGCACAGCTGGGGAGCAGTGGAAGGAGGGCTGGGGGCCCCCAGCACACCCCTGCAGTGACACAGGTTTGCTGCTCCCCAGCCAGCCAGAGCTCACCCAAATCCTCGGCTCAGCGCTCCCGTCTCCGTGGAGAGCAGCTCTGCACAGGGACACACACACGGGCTCACACACCAATCCTGGGGATGTCAGTGCTAAACCACAGCAACAGAGCAAGTGCTGGGCACGGGGCTGAGAAACCTCTCCCGTAATTAACGAAATTCCTCTGAAAATCCGCAGGGAAGCAACGACACGGACGCTCCGACTCCTGCACTCAAAGCTCCCGGGGGGACATGGGCCACTCACCCCCGGGGGTGCCTGTCCAGCTCGTGGAGAACAGTGTGGTCGCAGTACTCGAACACCAGGTGCAGCTTCCGCTTCCTCCTGAACACCTCCAGCAGGTTCACCAGGTTGGGGTGTTTGAGTTGCTGTAACACACACAGGGGATGGACAGATCAGCTCCTGCAGGGGGTAAAGGTGCAGGGGACAGGGGTTTTGCCTGCAGGTCACAATTCCTTAAGCTGAACCCTTTCTACAAGCACAGCACGGTGTGAAGCACCAGCTCAGCTACAGCTCAGCCTGTGTGTACTCGTTTTAGGAACTGGCCATGGGCAGTAAGTCAGCTTGGCTGCAGCAAGTGCCTCAGATAACAAATTCATCGCTGTGCCCACGGCTGTTCTGGCACTGCCAGTCGCTGTGAGGATCGGCCTTTGAGGGCACCACAGTGAAAAGCAGCTTTGAGTGAAAAGCAGCTCTCCATGGAAATCACACGGGGCAAGAGCCAGCAGCAGGCAAACACACATTTGGCAGAAAGCAAGAGCTTCCCTGAAGCACATGGCCTCAGCTTCACCACGTTTATTGTCACAGTCTGGGTGGGTCAACTAGGAGAATTTTTATTCCTGCTTCTTTCACCTCCTCTCAATCCACCTCATGTGTTCATGGAATCCCAGAATGGTTTGGGTTGGAAGAGACCCCAAAGATCATCCACTTCCAGCCCCCTGCCATGCGCAGGGACACCTTCCTCTATCCCAGGTTGCTCCAAGCCCCGTCCAACCTGGCCTTGGACACTGCCAGGGATCCAGGGGCAGCCACAGCTTCTCTGGGCAACCTGTGCCAGGGCCTCCCCACCCTCAAAGCCAAGAATTTCTTCCTAGTATCCCAGGACAAGGGGGAATAGCTTCCCACTGCCAGAAAGCAGGGTTAAATGGGATATTGGGAAGGAATTGTTGGCTGTGAGGGTGGGGAGGCCCTGGCACAGGTTGTCCAGAGAAGAGGTGGCTGCCCCTGGATCCCTGGAAGTGTCCAAGGGCAGGTTGGACAGGGCTCAGAGCAACCTGGGATAGGGGAAGGTGTCCCTACAGGAGGGTGGAACTGTGTGACCTTTGGGGTCCCTACCAACCCAAACCATTCCAGGATTCTATGGTTTCAAGACTCTGCAAACTGCCCCCACCCTCCCTTGGCTCCTGGCCACAAAACCCCCTTTCTCTACAAGCCATTCACTGTGCAGAAGAATGATTTATCAGGCCCCACATTTTTCACCGATGAAACACAATCTCGCTGCATCTTTGACAAACGGGAGTTGCCTGAGCCAGTAAATACCTCAAAAAACAAACAAACTGTTACTATTTGCAGAGGAAAAGCTGAAAAGACAGCCAAGCATGTCTGCACTTGTTAAAATCAACAGTGCCCCAACACAGATCCTGCCATGCCTGGCTGCAGCGATGCAAGCTTTGGATCCCAGAGGATGATCCAGTTCCCAGCTGTATTACAAGGCTCTTCAGCAATGATTGTTTTCCTTTTCAGATCTTAAATGCAATTTAAATGTTAATGCATCTCCAGCACTGTGTATTGAAATGAAACAGCACACATCCTGTGTTTGCTTAGGACAGGAGAAAAAGGCTGCTTCTCCCCAAAATCTAACTGAAAAACAAATATCCTGTTTTTCTGAGATGATGGGCTTTCCTGGATGGCAGGTGGACAAATCATGAGCACCCTGGAGAAAGTGGAAAGTGAAAAATTCTTCCCATTTCTCTGAACACACAGCTGAGGGTAGTGTGTGCCATAACAAATAAAAAGGAAATATTTTTTTTCCACACAACACATTCCTAAAGCCTCAGGAAACTATGGAGACCAAATGAACACAACAGTTCAAAAAAGAGATGGGACATACTCCCAGCTCTCTAAGCAAGAAGCAAAGGGCACAACCTTTGGCTCCAGAATCCTTGCCCAGAAGCTGGGAGCGTAAAAGGAAACCCTACCCCATCCTCTCCCTCTTCCTCCTGGGTCTCTCCTCGTTTCTGCTTGATAGACCTGGGGTGTCACCCACTGTAGATGTTCCCCTGCTTTTATTTTCACCAGGAAAATACACATAGAGGGTGAAGGAGTGACCCATTTCTGTGTGAGGGTGAGCTCACAGAGAGGTCAGGAAAGGATCAGCAAAGACAAGGTGCTGCCATGGCTCACAGCTGCCGGCTCTGCCCTCGATTCCTGGCATTCAATCCACAGCTGGATCTTCCTGCACGCCAGGCTCCGACACTGAGGATTCCCCAAGATCAGGGGCTCAGAAAGGGCATTTTAAGGAGGAGCTGGGGCAGATTTATCAGCTGGGGAGCTGGGAGAGTTACATTCCATGGCTGTCCCCGTCCTCGTGCTGTTTAGGATCACTTTTTGCCCATGTGTTTTTACACCGGCTCCAACAGTTCTGGACCGACCCTCCCAGCCTGGGCTGGGGAGGATCACCTGGCATCGCCATTCCTGGACAAGTGGGCCGGCCATTCCCTGGCACCGGCTTTCTCCCAGATAAGCTGGCTCGGGCGCTTCATGGTGCTCCCTCGCACCCGAATCTTTGCTTCCCCCCCCTCACGACACACCGTCACCCTCACAGATGCCCTCATGCCCCCTCTCTTCAGGGCTGCCCTCACAGCCTGTCCCTTCGTGACGCCCTGTCCCCTCACGGCTCCTCCCAGCCCCGTCCCCTCATGGCTGCCCTCACACCCCGTCCCCTCACGAC
>NW_020884946.1:2963580-3022868 GCF_003945725.1 Corapipo altera | reverse complement strand
TCATGGCTGCCCTCACACCCCGTCCCCTCACGACGCCCTGTCCCCTCGTTGCTGCCCTCACGCCTTGTTCCTCAGGACGCTCTGTCTCCTCAGAGCTCCCCCCAGCCCCGTCCCCCCACGATGGCCGAGTCCCCTCAGCGCTGCCCCCACTCTCTGTACCCTCACGATGCCCTGTCCCTTCATGGCTGCCCTCACAGCCTGTCCCATCGTGACAGTTCGTCGCCTCACGGCTCCCCGCCAGTCCCGTCCCCTCATTGCTGCCCTCACAGCCTGTCCCCTCACGGCTGCCCTCACTGACAGTCCCCTCACACCCTGTCCCCTCATGACGCTTTGTCCCCCTCACACTCCATCCCCTCACTACCCGTCCCCGGCAGCTCCCTCAGGGCTCCCCCGCTCCCTGCCCCGGTCTCTCCACGGCGGGCACAGCCCATGCCGGGAGCGGGGCTCCGGACCCCCGCAGCCGCCCACCTTGAGCATGCGGATCTCCCTCAAGGCGATCTTCCTGATCACCGGGTCCTCCTCGGACTCCAGGAACTTCTTGATGGCCACGATCTGCCCCGTGTCCTTGTTGCGGCACTTGAAGACGACGCCGTAGGAGCCCTCCCCGACCTTGCCCAGCTTCTCGTAGCGCTCCATGGCGCGGGACGGCCCCGCCGCGCTCCCTCACGGCGCTCAGGCGGCGGAGCCGGGGCGGGCCCGCGGGCCGGGGGTGTCTCCCCGGCGGCCGAGGGTGTCTCCCCGGCGGGGACGGCCCTCGGGAACCGCCCCGGGAACGCCAGGACGGCCGGGACAGACCCCTGGAGGGAGAGAGGTGGGGGGGGTGCATCCCTGTGGCCTCTCCCGGTGCCACACGCTGACCCCTCAGCCCCCCGTGGTCATGGAATCACAGAACCACAGGATGGTTCGGGTTGGAAGGGACCTTAAAGATCATCCAGCCCCAATCCCCCTGCCGTGATCGTGTTGTCCTTGCCACGCTCTGCCTTTCCAGAGGGTTTCTGGTTTTGACTCTTATTTCCCTGCAGGGTTGAAAGTGGGAACACCCTTCCACAGGTCTGGCCGGCCTCAAGCAGCACCTGCACCTCCTTCCTGAAAGGATGAAAACCTCCAGAAAACCTGGAGGTTTCCTGGAACATTTTCCTCCTGCACCATTCCAGCATCTTGGGTGCTTGTCACCTGATGGATTCCTGCCAGCAACCAGACCCTTTTATAGAGCATTTCCATCTTTTACCTTCCCATTCTCTTTCCTGTTGTGGGTCCCTGTATCCTCAGTTCTCCCCTCATCCCCTGAGGAAAGTGGCCTTTTGTGGCGATAACCACTTCCAACATTAGATCTGGAGATCAGTGTGGACACCCTGCCCCATCCTGTGCCTCCTCCCTCCCCAGTCCTTTCTTGAGGTGCTTCCCAACTCTGTTCAGGACAAAGATCCACTAATTATTTTTCTTCCCAAGCCACATCCATCAGGGATGTGTAGTCTCCTCACCTCCCAGCTGCCAAGATTTGCCCACAGGGATAACAATCTTCTGCAGAGCAGGAATGTGGATGTGTATTTATTTACCAGTAACTGGCAGTTCTTTATGTTGTCCAAAGGCACGTTCATTCCACTACTTACAACCCTCCTCAGCATATCCCTGAAGATCTGGGATACAGGTACACAAGGCAGCCAGCCTTTGCTTTTCCAGCCAGACAGCTCCCCAGTGGATCCATGGTGATCCCAGGTGACTGGGCTGGGAAGAATTTGCCCCTGCTATTCCTATTTCTCATCCCCCTGCTATTCCCAGACCTCCTGCTGACCTGCTGCACGTGGGAGCTGCCCAGTGGCTCCCAGCAGTCTGGAGGAAGGAGGAGAGCGGCGCCAGGCCCTTCCCACAACAGCCACAAAACCTGGAGACCAGCTGGATTCTCCCCAGATCTCTCTGACAAGGTATTGTTCCCAGCAAGTCACCACACCACCGCTCCGTATCAAACAAAGCAGTTTATTTGGCATAGACTGAACTGCAACAGAAATTCCCGTGGAACAAAGCCTGGTTACACAAACTGAACGAGTGCAGTTAAGAGTCTCAGTTACACCTAACGACTAAACAAGATAAAAAAAAAAAGCACATTTCAGAGTCTCCCAGTCTTGTCCTTTTCATCCAGAGACACCGTGGCTCACTGATGCATTGTACCTTTCTTCTCTTAAAGAGATGGCAGCACAATTCCAGGTGTATTTTTCAGTTACAAGGAATTCGGTTAGGAAATCCAAAGAGATTAATCCACAGGCTGCTTGCTCTTCACATAGTGTTTGTACTTCCAAGAGTACTTCCAAGAGCACTGGGAGCCTGTTTTAAGGCTTTCAAGTTGGACACATGACCTCGTGCATCCAGTAACTTTGATAACTGCCGGAAGAGGAACGAGGGGCTGGGCAAGTTTTTGCTTCATAAACCCCAAATCCCCCCACACCAGGCTTTCCCAGCCCTGGTTGAAATGTCACAAAAACAAAGATACAGACAATAACAGACTAAATTAAACAGTCTAATGCAAATTATACTAATCAGAGTCACCAAGACTGGCCGGGTTGGCTGTGGAGCACACCAATCCCTTGTGTGATAAGGAATACAAGTGAGGTTTTACACTGGGAAGATCATGCCAAAAATGCCACTGTCTGTAAAACCAGTATAAAGCATTTCACAACATGCCATTAGAAATGCTTCAACAGCTAAAAAAGATTTGATTAAACAAGGACTTTCCTAAGTTTATTATGATCCAGCAAACCAAAGCCATTTGTGTCATTCAAAGAAAAATACTTTCAGCTCGTTATTTCTGCATGACAGTGTCATGACCTAAGAGTTATTTACTCCAGTTATTCCCCATAAATATTCAGATTTTATTTACAGGTTTCTCTAGTCTTTTAGAGATCTCCTTTAAGTGTTTTCAAAGATGAAGCCAAAATTACCTTCTGCAGTGAATGAGGTAAATTAAAAAAATGTTTGCTCTACAATATCTACACCTGGTGCTTCACTTTGTCTTAATTTTTGTTTTAAAGTCTCTGTAGACCAGCAGTTGCACCATTTGAGGTTAATCACCAGTCACTGTTACCTGTGAAGTAATTTCAGTACTAGAGAACTCGACTTCTTTAACAGAATTAAAAATTACATGTCCTGCTTTTAATAGCCCTGATCCAATTCCAGCTGACCACCCTTAAACCACATTTTCCATAATCCGTGGTGTGATTCTAAAGTTTTATCTGTACACTTACTGTTTCTGAAGCTTTGACACAGTGTCAGAACTGAAAAGCTTGACTTGATGTCAAGTCAACAAGAATTTAGTTTTGAATGACAGTGGCTAAAATGTGTGCAGGGCTGTTTTCCCTTCCAGACCTGCCAAACACAAACCTCTGGCTGTCTCCAGCAACAAGAAAACATCGCTGAGCCAAGACAATTCCCCCAATGTTAAATTATGGATCACGTAACCTGATGCCAACACAGACAATCCAGCACCCAAACCACTCCAAGCTGTCACACACCTTTACTGCTCTGTTAAAACAACCTGTGAATTCCAGCCTGTCCTTCCTAGGCAGCAGATCTCTGGAGCTGAACAGGCAGCAGTTTGCTGCAGCGTTTCATTAAAAAAAAACCCACAACCTTCAATTTAAATGTTTATCAGCTGCTACTGCACCTGCCCACGGACTGTGTTCACATCAAAGCCAGCAGGGTAATGTGAGGTAGTAAAACCAGATGCTCTCCTGTAGTCAGTCTATATTTAATGGTACCTCAAGAATTTTAATTAATGAGGAAGACAAAAGGAACCGACGTGACTCTTCAATGGAGGAAGAAAAAGGGAAAGTTAAAAAATGCCAGTGACAAAAGAGGGAAAAAGTGATCAAAGCTTGGATATAGAATACTGGTTCTTAATCATGTTTATTCATACTACCCAGCTGGGGAGATAACCATTCCCAAACCAGTGTCTGGCAGCAGCTGGAATGCTGCACAGCCTCAGTTATCCCTATGGGCTCCCCTCTGGAATAGCATAAATAAACTATACGTCATGGGCAGTCGGATACATGATACTTTCATTCATTAAGGATTATGACCAGGTGCAATTTCCATGTCACCTCACAAGGCTTATCCCTAATTTATGAAAATAAAGCATATATATTTTGTACATTTTTATATATATATAAATATATATATATAAAAAATACACACTGCCAGTCAACTTCACACACATGCACACACACACACACATGGATATTGTACACACCCACCCAGGAGCAACAAGACTGATATCAATATTCTACTTTGTGTACACACACCCTACCTCTAGGAAGTAAGAAAAATCCCTTTTATGGCAATTCTGCAGGCAGAAAAATCAGTACAAAATACTTTGTTGTACAAAAACCGCATTTTTCTTTTTTTTTTTACAAGATCACCCGACATGGTAACACACCCTTCAGTAATGCACTACATCCCTACAAGGAAAAGGAATAATCAAATCTTTATACAATTGTAAAAAAAAAAAAAAAAAAAAAAAAAAAAAGTAAGCTGCTCTGCAACCTTCCTTTGCTAAAAGTTAGAGACATTACCCCATCCTAGCAGCAGATTAATAAATAAGGATTAAATAGTCTATTATACAAAGCCATACCCAATGGCAGATTTCAAACCAAAAAGCTTTGCAGATACTTCCACTTCCTACACAAATCTTTGTTTTATTAAGAATAAGACTCAGTATAAAACAGGGCAACAGCCAGCACTAGATCTATATCTACAGACTAACAGGAAAATCCAAGGGAAGAAAAATATTTAACAGTTTATGGCACCTTTACTGCATAACATGTTTCAAGGCTCTGTTTCCCTACAACTAACGAGTAAAGGGCTCTTTATCTCAGCTTTTATTAAGCAAACTCCATATAACCAACCACACAGTGGCAAGAGACAGAACCAGCTGTTCCCAGCTGCAAAAATGGATTGATTCCCACCCTAAAAACCAGCACGACTTCGGTGTCAAGGAAAGAAACGGCAAGTTCCAGTTTCCTAACACTCCTTTGTTCCTCCTGAGGCAAATTCCCTCCGTTATTTGGGTTGGGTGGGTGTTGCTCAGTAACTGTTTTCGTGTCCAGCCAGGATGTAGAGGTTGCTGTGAGCCTGAGGGTTCTCCGTGGGCCTGCTCTCCAACACAACCACTCTGCAACCAAAACACAAACAGGATCCAGGAATTTGGTGGCAAAAGGTAAAGCACGTGGTGTGAGGAGCAAACTCCCAGGTTTCTACAGCCTGGAGGTTCTCCCAAATATCTTGGGTGTTTCATTCCTTAAAGCAGTTCCCTTGTTTTGCAGCATCACTTCTGATAAAATCCCTACAATGTTATATATACTGGAAGGTGTCCCTGCCATGGAACTGGATGATCATTAAGGTCCCTTCCAACCCAAACCATTCCATGATTCCATGATCCCATCATCTGCTGCCCGAGTATGTTTATCCCTCCCACATCTTGTGGTGAGCATCAGCCACTAACCCAAACAATTCTCCTCCATCCTAAATATTTATCCCCAGTGGGTTCACAGGGATCACTCAACCCCATCTCTGCCTGTGTCCTGCTGGACCGTGTTCCTGTGGGCTGCTCTGGAAAATGAGTCTCCCCCAGTCTTGGCACACACTGACCACTGTCCCATCCCATGCTGGACCTTGACCATCAGCTGATGTGGTTGGGCCTTTGCCCTCCCCTCTCCCTCCCAAATGCCAGCATTTCTCTGCACCAGTTCCTAGGAAAATACCCTGTTGTTTTTAGGATTACACTTCTCTCTACTTTCTCTTTCCCTCAAGAGTTTTCAAATGAAGTCTCCTAACTCCCTCTGTCCCTGATCTGCACCTCTGCACCTGACCAGTTCTAGAGTGATCCAAGGCAGAAAGGTGCTACCACATCCCATTGCTGGAATGGCAGGAAGAATCCTGCTCCAGCTGAACAGAGATGGAAAATACAACCAAAGGGTTTGGCAGTTCAAAAGCCAGAAGGATCAGGGATTTAAGACCAGGACGTGTTCAAGGCCAGGTTGGACGGGGCTTGGAACAACCTGGTCCAGTGGAAGGTGTCCCTGCCCATGGCAGGGAGGTGGAACAAGATGAGCTTTAAGATCCATCCCAAACCATTCTAGGATTCTGTGACTGGAACTGATTTCTGGATTCATTCCTATCTACTCCTACATTTAGCACTGAACCCACGAGTGCACATGTCCAACCCAGAGACTGAGGCAGCTGCTGCTCAGGTTCCAAACCTGGAGGCAGCTGCACCTCTTCCCACCTCTGGAATCAGCTGGATATTATGGATAATGATTGAATTTAGCCCACTGTGATTAAAATCTCTGTGTGTTCTAGTTTGCCCTGCTATTTCAAGATCAGCAGAGATTATTTTTAACTAACTAGCTGCCAAGATAATTCACAGTTCACCAGGAAAATCCAAGCCAGGAGCAGGCTTTTCCAGGCATCCAAGGGCATCTCTCATCTCTCCCTGTCACCTGCTGCCTACAGACAGAGCTGTGGTGGGCTGGGAGCCAGTTCCAGCTGGGAACTAGAAAAGCTGGTTTAAATAAAACAAAAGGTTTCTGTTTCTTCGGGGTGATTTACCTGTCTGACCCCAGCAAGCGGAAAACCCTGGTTTCATCGGATATCTCCTGGGTCACCTGGAGAAAAATGGAGATGTTTAGATCTGTTTCAGGGGCAAAATGAAATTTATTGGCCTGAGTCGGAAGGAAAATAAAATTCAAATGCAACTTGGTGCAAACCACAGGAGAAACAGATAAATTGATCTTGGAGCACAAGCATTGCCAGTAGGGAAGGACTGAGAGGAGCCAAAGGATCGAGTGGTAAATAAGGAACAGGAATAAATTAAACCTTCCTGGAGACACTAGGAGATCACTTACTTCATCTGACTTAAAGCTCTTGCCCTGCATTCCATGTTTCCAGAAGGCCAGCACGCTGTCCTGAAGGCACACTGCAAAGGAAAAGCACACATCACACCCTATTCCCTGGGTCTTTGTACCCCTGATGAGTCTGGAGAAAACTCCAGGAAGGGTGTAAACACAATTCCAACTGCATATTTGAATTATTGCATTGACTTTAAAATATGACTATTTTTAATACATATATATATTCAAAATGGAATTATTATATTTACTTCAAAATAGATGTATGAAAAATGGGAGGAGTTTTCCATTCAGGGACAGAGGGAGCACAGAACTCCCAGCTCTGAGTGATTTAATTCTATAATTCCAAGACTTTATTACAGCACAAATACTTGTCTGACAACCACAATTCAAGTTTTTGAAGCAAAGGCTCTTGTCCCCTGATAATTTAAAGACAGCAGTTTGTCCTCTAAGAATTAGACCGAAATATTATGATCCTGGCTACTAAAAAATGGCTGTGCTACACTTTAAATAAAATCCCAACTTTCAGAAGACTAACACAAATTTATGTATTACTAAAACACTTTCTCCTCCCCAAATTTTTTTCTCAGTTCTATGGAAATGACCAGAAACCAGCCAGTCTTTTCAACACTCACCCCTGTGAGTTCTTCAACCCCAAGAGACAAGACAGAAGCAAATCACTCACCCACTGACTCGATGCAGAAATCAAAGCTCAGCTCAGAGGCCAATTTCTTGCTTGACTTCAGTTTCCCTTGTAAATTCACTATTTTCACAAATTCTCGAGAGAAACGGAAAAATAAGTATTAAAACCCACTGCTGAAAAGGATTCAAGTAAGAGATGCTAATTTAATCTTTCAGGCACAAAGAAATACCCCAAGTTAACATCTATGGTATTTGCCTAAAATGGACCCAAGAGCATCTTTCTCTCAAAATAAATATAAAAAAATTTTTTGTGCACTTGTGTTTTTAGACTCTACTGACAGAATGATTCACATATGAGGAGAGAAAGTGGAATTACAAGACTCAAAATGAAATCCCACTTATCCAAACTGTAGCTTTTTGGAAATATCACCACACAGATCAGTAACAAAGGGGGAAAAATTAACTTGTGGGTAGAGTTCAGCTCGACAACTGTGGCAAAACAAGTTTTGCACGAGGTGTAGGAAGTTTTCCAAGAGAATTTTGTTACTCACTGTCCAGGCAGACCAGGACAGTGTCCCTTTCCAGCTGTGTCACGTGAATGGCATCCAACTGCTGATTGCCTGAGGAAAAACAGAGCAGATTATTTTATACACATAAAAGACTGATCTCAGCCTCCTCTCACCAAAGCTACAGCCTTTTCACTGTGCTGTTTGTTACTCTGAATTATTTTTAAGGCTCCAAGATCCCAGAATTTTCTGGAAGAAGGACAAACACCTCAGTTCAAAGCAGGTATTTAATAGAAAAGCACTACTTTGACTGGATAAAATACATTTTATGCTACAGTTCAGCACAGCTTCCTTCACAGGGAGGCACCATAATGAACAAAAGGAACCATCAAGGGAATCCTCACTCCTAAAAAAAATGCTCCTTTCCCATAAATCCACATCTGGAAAGATTATTGTGCTGATACCAAGCTAAATTTAATAGAATTTCATAGCATTTTTTTCTGGTTTTTATTAATGAAGTTGTTGGTACAGCTTTAAAGGTAAAAAAGGATATCTAACAAGGGCAGCTGAGAAAAGCAGATGCAAAATATCAACCAGGTTGTGAAGATAATCCTTGCTTACTAAAAGCCAGCTGAAGATGACAAACCTCCCCCAAGGGTTGGAGGATGGACAAGAATTAATTTCTGGATTCTTTACACAGGAAAGGAGGAGAAAGAGCAGGAACCACAGAGGAGAACCCAATCAGCAGGGTCTGGTTAGTGTTTAAGGAGATTTAGAAAACAAAAGGTGTGTCTGAAGTGGAAGCTTTTTAACAAGGACAGTTTATACTGAGGTGGGTGGGTCAGCATAAGAACACAGAAAATCATGGAATTATAGAAGTGTTGGAAATGGAAGTGACCATAAAGCCCATCTCATTTCAACCCCCTGCCATGGGCAGGGACACCTTCCACCAGCCCAGGTTGCTCCAAGCCCATCCAGCTTGGCCTGGGACACTTCCAGGGATCCAGGGGCAGCCACAGCTTCTCTGGGCAACCTGTGCCAGGACCTCCTCACCCTCCCAGCCAAGAATTCCTTCCCAGTATCCCATCTAACCCTGCTCAGTGTCAGTTTGAACCCATTCCCCCCTTGTTCTGTTACTCCAGGCCATTGTCCAAAGTCCCTCTCCACCTTTCTTGCAGGTTCCCCTTCAGGTTCTAAAAACCTGGGATCTGCTCTGGGTAGAGAAGCTGCCAAGCCTAAAGCTTTTCCAAATGACTCCTGAGGAGTCATATCCAACATTCCCAGAGAATCCAAGGGTTGGAAGGTGGTCAGACAGCCTCACCTGCCCCGATCTCCGTGAACCACGAGGACGCCGAGTTCAGGTTGATTGTCTCAAACTGCACGACCTGGTTTGGCTCCGAGCCCTTGCTGATGGCCACACACACCATGGGATACTCCTGCTCCGGGATCACCAGCATCTCAAACACATTCAGGGGGCTTGGCAGGGGGAAATCAAAGTGCTGGGGAAAAAAAACCAAAACCAAACCATAATCAGGCAGTTGGAAGTTTGATTTTACAGTGAAACAAATCTACAGTAACATGCACAAAGTATAAACACACAGAATTTTTCACTGCATGAACATCAGGCTGGGCAGAGGTGGATGATGTTCTGCTGTTGTGAGTGCTGGGCTTGATCCAGCACTTAAATGACTTTTAAATGACTTCCATGACTTCAGTCACAAGGTTTTCTGAGTCAAAACGTGTCAAGTGAGATTTTTCAAGTGCTCACAACCCACCGGGACGTACTTTCCATGACAAACTCTGGAAAGGTTATTTCAACAACTGTATAATTATTAAACTAAACTACAAGTAAATCCTTACCTTTATTAACATGAATTTCTGCATTGGCTCATACCACTGGAGTAGAACAATTCCAGACTGCAACGCACCACAAAGGTACTTATGGCCTGTGTATGGATTTCGTACTGTAAAAAATAAAACAAACAAAAAAACCCCCTGAAAACAGTAATTTTGAAGTCCTGGAAGTTCAATGCATAGTTAGAAAAAAACTCTACACAGGTACCTTTGCAAATAAGTTAAGAAATAGCATTATAAAAACATATCAAAGAATGATTAGGGTCGGAAGGGGCCTTAAAGATCATCTCATTCCACCAGTTTCCCACTAGTTGCCATTCCAATATCCACAGTGATTAACATTGTGCTACACTCCAGATGAATTCCACTGTAATTAATAACCAGCAGCATCCTCGGAGTCCCAGCTCAGAGCCCACACACTGAGTGGGCAGAAAAGCTGTGACTCCTCTCCGTGGGGCTGGGTGAGCTGGGATTGAAACCAAACAATTCCCAGGCAGAAAAAATGGGAAGCTCATGACTCCTGGGGGGCTCTGACTGGTTTGGGGGAGTTTTTTTAAGCTCAGTTGGATACAGGACAAGGGTGACTTGAGGAATCACTTGCAAATGTGTTGTGGACACTTTATATGAGCTAAACAGGATCTCCAAGTGGCAAAGAAGTACCTTATATTAATTTTTAGGGGTGTGAAGGTACAACTGGAAGATGTGGCATTTGGGGACACGGGTCAGTGGTGGGCTGGGCAGTGCTGAGGGAATGGTTTGGCCTGGTGATCTTAAGGGCCTTTTCCAAACTAAATTAATCTAAAATTATATATAAGACCTGGCCTTGGACACTTCCAGGGATCCAGGGGCAGCCACAGCTTCTCTGGGCAAACCTGTGCCAGGGCCTCCCCACCCTCACAGCCAACAATTCCTTCCCAAAATCCCATCTAACCCTGCCCTCTGGCAGTGGGAAGCCATTCCTGGTTGTCCTGTCCCTCCAGGCCCTTCTCCAAAGTCCCTCTCCAGCTCTCCTGGAGCCCCTTTAGGCCCTTGAAGGGGCTCTGAGATCTCTGTAGATCCTTCTTTTCTCCAGGCTGAACAATCCCAACTCGGCCTTTTTTCTGAACAAAGAACTAAGTTTATTATTCAGACATGCCATGGCCAGGAAAATAAACAGCAAAGCTGAACATCTGCTCACCTATACAGCATTTGTGGCATCCTTTTGTGTCAGGGATCTTGGTCGTTAAGGCAAATTTCCTGGAATAATAATCACCAAAAAAAGTTCATCAGCAAGAGATGTCAAGGCCCTTCATGCACCAAACTCAACAGCACCAACAGCATTTATGGTTATTTTCACTTATTAATAACTGTCTATAAACGAGAGGTTTGTACCTTGGTAATATTTTGTCAGGAAATCTGTGGGTTTGAATATGAGCAGCTAATCCTGTTTTTTTGGCTTGTTCAAACAAAGCTATTAAATTATGGGAGTAGAGCTGGAACGTTTTCCCTGGAAGAG
The DNA here is from genome assembly GCF_003945725.1 of Corapipo altera. Lineage (NCBI taxonomy): Eukaryota > Metazoa > Chordata > Aves > Passeriformes > Pipridae > Corapipo > Corapipo altera. Next base: position 3,011,475 of record NW_020884946.1, on the reverse strand, counting down.
AGAAAAGCACAGTCCACATCAACAGCCACCCCTCCAGTGGAGAACTGCACCATTTAGGGAAAGGTAGGTAGGGAAAATTACCTTCTGGAAACGTGGAGCACGAGCAGCAGGGAGGCCAAGTCCAGGTATGAAGAAAATAAAAGAAGGCAACAATAATAATGAATAGAGAATGAATACTGAACTTAGAGCTCATTTCAGTAAAGTCAGATTTACATAAACATTTTTAGAAGGCTGTAATTATACAACAATTGATATCAGGATATTTTCTTTATCTATAAATCAATGTTGTTTTAAAGGCACAGCCCTATAATCAGTCTCCACTCCACAGTGCCTGTTTCCTATTTGGAATATCCCATTCCAGGACAACTGATTGTCCGAGAATCAGTATTTCCAAGCAGCAACATTGCTGGATCAGCAGCACTTCACAGTCACTTCACCTCCTTCAAATTTACACAGATTTTGTTTTAGAATCCCAGGATGGTTTGGTTTGGAAGGGACATTAAAGATCATCCAGTCCCAACTCTCTGCCATGGGCAGGGACACCTTCCACTAGCCCAGGTTGCTCCAAGCCCCATCCAACCTGGCCTTGGACACTTCCAGGGATCCAGGGGCAGCCACAGCTTCTCTGGGCAACCTGTGCCAGGGCCTCACCACCCTCACAGACAAGAATTCTTTCCAATATCCCACCTATTCCTGCCCTCTGGCAGTGGGAAGCCATTCCCTGTGTCCTGTCCCTCCATCCCTTGTCCTCAGTCCCTCTCCAGCTCTCCTGGAGCCCCTTTAGGCCCTGGAAGGGGCTCTGAGGTCTCCCTGGAACCTTCTCTTCTCCAGGTTGATCAAACAACATCGTCCTGAATCATGACTTTATTTATTTATAATTGCCCTTTATTTATAATTTTAATGGTTTCCCCTCTCTTTTATACCTACCTGACAAGGACATCAAGGTGTTGTTGATAACATACAGCCAGGTGCATTTTCGGGGAAATAACTGATAAAAGAAAACATTTCCATTAATAGAAACACACAGGAATTTCCAACCATCACTTCTCTGCCTGCTCCACCTCCACCACCATTCCTGCAGGGATCCACACTGGAGAAAGTCCCAGCTTCCCTTTAATTGCCTGTTTTGGACCCTCTGTGTTTTTTGGGATGTACCTGCCTGGCTGTCTGTGTTAAGAGGCTGCTCTGTGCACAGACAGACTGTGGAAGATTGGGACTGAATTTTGTCCCAGTGGGAAGAAGTTACAGAGCAGCTGCTCTGGATTTGAGGAGACTTTAAAGTTAAGAACAAACACTTGAAAAGGGAATTTTGATAAAAGTGATGGCAAACAATGGCCTTCAGGAGTCCCATAGAAGAAGGGGTAAGGATGACAAGAGAAGGGCAGAGGTTTTTTGTTGTAGAAATTTCTGATAAGAAAAAAAGGACTTAAGCTGTTTTGAAAGGAAAAAAGGCCCCTGCCAGTGCCTAAAGGGGCTCCAGGAGAGCTGGAGAGGGACTTGGGACAAGGGATGGAGGGACAGGACACAGGGAATGGCTTCCCACTGCCAGAGGGCAGGAATAGATGGGATACTGGGAAAGAATTCTTGGCTGTGAGGGTGGGGAGGCCCTTGGCACAGGTTTGCCCAGAGAAGCTGTGGCTGCCTCTGGATCCCTGGAAGTGTCCAAGGCAAGGCTGGATGGGGCTTGGAGCAACCTGGGCTAGTGGGAGGTGTCCCTGCCCATGGCAGGAATTGGAATGAGATGATCTTCCAAATTCTTCCCAACCCAAACCATTCCATGATTCTGTGATATGATTCCATAACACAGACTTTGTCCTCTGTGCCACTTCCACAAGCAAAATAAGAAAATATGTGGTAGAAGAATCTCAGAAATAAAAGGTACAACTGGCTGGACATAAACTCAAAGTATCTCTCAGCAATTTGCTATTTAATAGAATAGGTCTGGGTCTATTCAGTATTTTCACTGAAAAACTAAAAATGGAATAAAAATATACTTCTGGAATTGGGAGATATTAACTTTGGAGAGACAGCCAAGCACTTTGGAGGATTCCATTACAATTAGAAGTTGGATAAGCAGTTCAAAATGTGCATTTGGAGGGGAGAAAATAAAATCAATAAATGAAAATGTGGAAACAAGTGGTGTGGCAGGAGCCTCTGGGATCTGAGGTGGTCACACCTGAGCTCTGCCAGCTGGGAATGCTCTCATGGAAAAGGAAACTTTCATTTTGGCATGCACTGAATGGCCTCCCTACCCACCACTGGCACAGCCAAAACCTTTCAAGGTGATATAAAAAAGCATGTGGAAGAGCCCAGAGAAGACTGTTAGGTAAAATAAATTAGGAAAGCATATATGGAAAGAGATTCCAAGAACATCCTGCTACTCCTGACCCTAAAGAAGAAAATTTAACCCCATGAATAGATGAAGTGGCTTTGGAAAGGGTCAGAGAGCCCAGGAAAAGTTTACTGGGGATAACAACTGCAGCTGAAGTGAATGGGTGAGGGCTTTGGTAGCATCCAGAGGAGCTGCAATGTGCCATCTAGTGGGGATGGGGTGGAGGGAGAAAGGGCAGGGAATCAGTTCTCCAAGGAGAGGGAAGATCTGGCAGCAACAATAAATTCAGGTAGGTCGAGGAACTATTAATTTTCAGACTTCCCTTGCTGGCTTTGATGTGAATCAGTTTAATCCACAGAGCCTTTTCCTTCCAATGCCAAACTTCATTGCTCCATAATATCCCCAAATCTGTTCTGTGCGTTCAGTCCCCCAAAACTCACCTGTTCCATTGTTGCCTCGTGAAGTTCATTCAAATTCAAAGTATAGATCCCTTCTTCTGTGCCAAAGATGATGTACTGGTCTGAAAGGTGGAGAGAAATGGATTATTTCCTAAGCCCATCACCAGGTTTAAAAGACAAACCTAAAATAACTTTACAAATTGATTACTTCCCAAGCTTTGGCAACACAACAGGCAGGTTTCAAACACAATCCTAAAATAACTTCACCTTTAGTATCTGGATGTATCCACGATGTTGCACAGTTGATCTTCAAAGGACAACCATCGAAGACTTTGGAAAAACAGGCTCCCATCTGAAAGACACCAAAACTGAAACCTGAAACGAATTTAGAGCATAAGGAGTTTATTTTCTGGCACCTGGCCACTCACACACACCTGCAGACACCACTGCTCTCCCTTTCCACACACAGACTTCCCCTAAAATGCTTGGATGCAAAACACTGGGACCTTCCCCAAAAGCTACAGCCTTCCAAAGCTTTTTGTAGACTTCAAACACATTAAGAAATGTTAAAAAGGGGTCAAAATTATATCAACAACTTCAAGTACCTATTGGGTGAGAACAATATACCCTGGAGGGACTGGAAGACCATGTGGATGTGGCACTTGGGGACGTGGGTTAGTGGTGGCCTTGGCAGTGCTGGGAATAGTTGGATTCAATCTTAAAGGGCTTTTCCAACCTAAATTATTCTATAATTGTACTTATGAATATTAAATGCTTAAATAAATGGCACAATGAAGGGAAAACAAGCAGGAATTGAAGCAGTGACGCCCTCCCATCACCACCACCTTTTCCCATTTCTCTTCCTAAGCAGAGATCACGACTCAGGGAACCAGGGAAGCCTCCAACCCTCCACATCCAGACTGAATAGTGACAGGAAAGGTTTTAAAAAGAGGGAACAGATATTGTGTGTTGAGCACAGGAGAAATAACTGGCTGTGAGGTGCAGAAAATCCCCCCATATGAGCTGGTGCCTTATTCCAGCAAAAACCTTCTGACACTGGAGAGAGGAGGTTCTGATAACTCCCAGTGCAAACGGGATTTCTTACCAGCACCTTCGGGGTCGGAGGCAAACCATTGATGGCTGGTTTCTGTGGGAAGAAACAAAGATCATAAAACACCTCCCACACTCTGACACAAAACCATCTTGTTGACACAGTGAGATCAGCCCCAGAGCCACAATACCTACAGGGAAATCTCTTTTCTCCTTTTTCCGTGGGAGCTGAGGGATTTGTCCGGATCCTTCCACGTTTTCCTCGATGAGTTTCAGCATCCCATTCCCATTGCCTGCAGAGAAGCCCAGACACCTTTTGTAGCTTATTTGACCCAGTGAACAGCAAATCTCTTCTCCCCTGTCCCCAGCAGGAGTGGAGAAGTGAGCTCTGACACTTCCATATCCACATCCCAGGCAGCTGAAACCTTCCCAGGACAACTGGCTGCTCTTGTCCGTGCTAAGTTACACACTTTCCATTATCCAAACAGTCCCTGGGCCAAATTCCACTGAGAATAAAGCTGTGGTATTCATTGTTTTTCTCCTGTTCCTGCAGGCCACACATTAATGGGATTGGCTGGCTCAGGGTCCTTGTTTCGGGAAGAACATTCCCACCATGTGTCACGGCTCCAATAAGAACCAGCACACAGGGAAAAAGGAAAGCTGCCCCTCACGATCAGTTGTGTTAAAAAATTATCTCTGAAAACAGCTGGCTCTGGAAGCAATTCCTTCTCCAGGATGCCAGCCACCTTCAGGAAAGGTCAGGTATTTACCCAGGTCGCTGTATCTGGCTGTGAGCAATCCAGGGCTGCTGATGCTGCTGGTCATTCCAATGGGGCTGGAATCAGCCTGAGGCCCACAAACTGGGATACTCTGTCTCCTGTGGGCTGGTGGGGCTCTGTTCTGTGAGTCTGGGAAATGTTTTATTGTCTGGCATCTCTCATCATCCGGGAGGTTTTCCTCGGGATAACTGTTTATTCTTGGCTGCAAGAAACCAGAGGTGATGGTTACTTGGGAAATACAAGGAATTGGGAATGGCACCTGGGAAGCACAAACTTCAGGCAAGTTTCATTCAAGTCAGACTTTCTACATTAAAAAAAATATCAGCCTTTGAAACTTTTGGGCATCACAAAAGCTCTCTGGTGTTCAGTGACAGGACCTGAGGGAGTGGTTGGAGCTGTGTCAGGGGAGGTTTAGGTTAAATTTTAGGGAAAGGTTCTTCCCCCAGAGGGTGGTTGGCACTGCCCAGGCTCCCCAGGGCAGTGGGCACGGCCCCAAGGCTGCCAGAGCTCCAGGAGTGTTTGGACAACTCTCTCAGGGACAGAGTGGGATTGTTGGGGTGTCCTGTGCAGGGCCAGGGGTTGGATTGGATGATCCTTGTTGATCCCTTCCAATTCGGCACATTCTGTGATTCTATAAAATAAAGACAATTGACAGCAGAATAATTTCAGAGGTGTTCCTCCCTGATGGAAAATCAGAGGCAGAATTGCAGAACAGGAGGCCATCCCAGGCTGCCCAAGTTTTAGAGTTTGCTGCCTAAACCCCTTAAATCCCACACCTCTTACCTTGGGAGGCAGCGGAGGTGGCCCCGCTCGCTTTAGTGTCGACCTGCAATGGAAAGGGCAGCTGTTGGCTCAGTTAAACCAAAACCAGAATGAAAACCAGAAGTACTTGAGAAGACAGACTGGAAATAAGATCAACTAGAGGCAAAGAAGAGGCAGATCAGAGCTTTGCACACACGGGGTTAAACTGGAGGTCCAAGAGCAGGGGAAAAGCACATTAATCTCATTAGAAGTGTTGGTTTGGGTTAAACTCATGTTCTTTCATAAATGCCAATGTTACTTGTTACAGAGCATTCTGTGGGGAAGGAGATTTGGAGTTAGTAAATAAATATACATTCAGAAACTGGATCTCAGGCTAGAGAGGAACTTTGGACAAGGGATGGAGGGACAGGACAAGGGGGAATGGATTCCCACTGCCAGAGGGCAGGGATAGATGGGAAAATTTGGGAAAGAATTTTTGTCTGTGAGGGTGGTGAGGCCCTGGCACAGGTTGCCCAGAGAAGCTGTGGCTGCCCCTGGATCCCTGGAAGTGTTCCAGGCCAGGTTGGATGGGGCTTGGAGCAACCTGGGCTGGTGGAAGGTGTCCCTGCCCATGGCAGGGGGTGGCACTGGATGAGCTTCAAGGTCCCTTCCAATCCAAACCATTTTGGAATGCTGAGATTCCAGTTTGCAGCCTTCACTCTGAATCAGACAAACCTTTGGGCACCAGAGGAGCTGCACCAGAGCTCTGCAGGATTATCTGCACGTCCTGTCCCAGCCAGGCCTGGCTCATGGCTGATGGATTAATCAACATAAAATCTGCTTTAGAGTATCAGGCACTTCCATATGGACTCTAAGATAACTTCAGGAAGGAGAGCAAGGAGGGAAAGCGTGGCTTTGGACATTCCCCTGAGGATCAGGGAAGGAGTGAAGCTTGGAGAGCAGCCAGCCCTCAGTTAATGGTGAGTGGCAAAGCTGCTGCAGCATTTTGAGGGGAGAGATTTTGGAGCAAACACAACTGTGCAGGAAGGAGATCCACTCACTCTTCAACATCTTCACTCCCATCGCCAAATTTTGTGAGCAGTCCCCTAAGGTAAAATATTTATACAATTAAGAGCTCTGCTCTAAGGTGCAACTAAACCCATCCCTGATGCCACTGAGTTTCACAACAGCCCTTTCCAAAACAAACATTTCTCTTATTCAGCCCTTTTTCCATTCAGTTTGGTCCTTTCCTTCCCCTCACCCCCCAAAAATTGCTGGATCTCTCCTCCACACCAGACACCATCAGCTTTCTTTTCCCTACCTGCTACTTTAAATATTATTGACATGTCTAACAACAGCACAACACAAAAGAAGAAAAAAACAACAGAGGAAGTTACTGGGAGACAAATGGAGAAAAGCCTTTTAAAGGGAAGTTTCCATATATATATATATATATACAAAAGACACAGACTGTTTCCCACTACAGTGGGAATTTTTGTTTCAAAGCTACCCCAGGGACAGCAGAAAAAAGGAATTGTGACTAGAGGATCAAAGCAGCACTGAAAATATAACCCTGAAACCAACAAAAAAACTGATAAAATTTTGCAAAATGGCAATTTTCAAGTCGGGTCTTTAAAGGGTGACGACCAAGAAAACCCAGCAAAGTTTGGATTAATGTAAAATTTCCCTGCAAGTCACCTCTGAGGGAAAGCAGAAACTGCCAACAGGAACTACTAAAAAATTTAAAAGAGAAAAAGTCTTTCATTTTGAAAGGTTCTTGTTGCCCAGAGAAGCTGTGGCTGCCCCTTCCCTGTAAATGTTCCAGGTTTGACAGGGTTTGGAGCAACCTGGGATAGTGGAAAGGGCTGGGATGAAATGGGATTTAAGATCCCTTCCAACCCAAGCCATTCTGGGATTTTATGAAAATCCTAAATAAAAACCACCTCCATAATGCAAAAAATTTATACAAAAAAAAAAAGAATTTTAAAATGCCACATTGAGAAAAACAAGGAATAAGTTTGAGCAGCAGGTAAAACATCCTGGTATTCCCCCTTTCCAGTCAAGTAATTCCTGAGCTGAAGATCAATCACCACTCACTCCATAAAAGCCAAAGGGCATGAAAAGCAAGGACCCCCCCCCCAGCAAACATCCTCTCTGGACATCCCTGGGATTACTCAGAGTTGCTGGGACAGAGGAGTTATGCATTTCCTGTTTATCTTTCCAGTTGGAAGTGGTTTCCAAGTAAGCAGCACGGATTCACCATCCAGAACTGTCCTGCCTGTCCTCCTCCCAACGCTGGATCCGTGTCCATGTACTCATTTATAGCCCTGGAAAGGTTTGCTATGGCCACAGTTATTGTGCTTTAACACAGCCTGGCACAGGCAAAGCCACAGGAACAGAATCAAGTCACTGAGTCCCTCTGCCAGGGGGAGCTTCCCTCCCTCCCTCCCTGCTCCTCGACCCTGCAAATTCCAGCTGTCTGCAGAAAATCCAGGCTTCAGCTCATCAGGGTCACACAAACAACCCCAGAGAGGGAGGAAGGGGAGGAAAAGAGTCCCTGGCTTCCCTGGGCAGGGAGAGGCAGAGCCCAGAGCCCCCCAAATGCCTCCTACAACCAGACTGAGAACAAAAAACCAGGTCGAACTTCAAAAGACTCAAATCCTGGCACACTCCACACCCCCATGAGCTTTCCAGGGGGCTGTAGTGTCAGCTGACAGCTTATGCAAGACTTTATCTGCAAAAAAACAAGCCAAAGAAATCCACTGTCTGCTGCTCAGCTCCAAATAAAGATGGGAAACAGGCTCTTTTAGCTGAGCAATTATTTCAGCCCAAACAGCACCCTTCCCTATGCCTGTGCATCACCTGGCATCACTGAACTTCCACACTCCTCACTGCAAACCCAGGGAGTGAAGGAAGGTACATTCATAATAAACTCAATCCCAACTTGGACAGAGTTGTGCTCCTGTACTTCAGACCTGCTTTATCCAGGGGGAGATCAGCCACAGCACATCTTTGCCTAAAACACTTCACCCCAAAACACCCCGTGAGTGAATTACAGACCCCACTGATCACACCCCCAGAGCAGGAGGAGCTGCGCAGTTGGACTGTTGGTAGAACTAAACCTTCAGAGCTGGCCTCTCCTTCCCTTTCTCGAGCTTAGGGCTGTGAACAGGCCTTGTCACAGGATGTCACAACCACAGCCAGGGCTCAGAAGAGAAGTGTGAGGCCAGAGCAGGATCCTGAACTCAGCCCTTTGCAAGGTCACCAGCTCTGCCTCAGCAAATCAGCTGTGGCTGTGTTATGTCAGAGTCCTGCTCCTGCATTTACACTTCACTTGCCACCTACAAACTTCAAACAAGCTTCTGTTGGTGCTTAAAAGAGATTAAAACTCATCCTCCAAGAGAACTGACCAACCATCTGCAGAAGGAGAACTTCACACTGGGTAACATCTCCTTAATTCATGAATATTAAAGTCCATCAGGGCTTATGGTTTGATTTTTCCACCACAATTTCAGTGTAATTTCACATTAAGTGACAGAAATAAAAGCTGGTTTTATCTGTACTTACTTGCTGCTTCCACCATCAACAAAAGGATTCCAGTGTGAAGCAAAGTCACTGCCAGCTGCCACAACCTGGAGACGCAGAAATTGTCATTTTTTAACCCCCCTCGTCAAACTAAAGTACCTTATCCACCACAAACAAAAAGGCCTGGGAGATTCCCCAGCCCTGCAGAACGATCCAGAAGCAGTAAAATCAAATTCCAAAGTGAGACAACATTTTACAGTCTCTAAAGCAATTTTTCTTCTTCTTAAGACTTCAAAGCAGCAGCTGGAAATGGTGGAATGTCAGGATCGAGTAACAGGAAAGCAAAAATTTATGGTGAAAACTCAGTAAGGATCACTTAGGGAACCTAAAACAGGGAACTTAGGGAACTTAAAAGACATTTTTCCAGCAAGCTGCTTAAGACTTGAACTATACACAGTGAAGACAGTGTGATTTTAATAAATTAAGTTAAAAATAAACTTCTTACCATTTCATCCCGAGCTTCTGTTTCTTTCCGAAGAGGGGGCTCAAATTGCAGCTTATCAACTGCAAAGCATTACATTTTCATAATTAATACACACAATATTGCACTAGGGCTCCTTCAGTGCTTACTACAGTGAAATGCATGTTGTAACAGATCTAAGTACTGTGTACACAACATTTAATTTGCCCGTAAAACATCAGCCTTGTTGTCTGAATGCTTAAATCTGCACACACAAAACCCACAAGAAAGCCCAAAGGTAAATACCAACTCACTGTATGAAGGCACACTCAAATGTAAATATTTTAACCACGTGCCACTTTTAAATGCATGTGAAAGAGAAGAAAGAAACAGCAAGTCTCCCAGAAGTGTGATGGACGTGATGCAGAGGAGCCACAAAAGACTTCTGTCCAAACCTGGAGGAAACCCAGTTCTACCATCAAAATTTCAACTTAAGTTAAGTGCATTAGTATTAATTTGGGGGTTGAAAAGTTATGATTGAAGATTCACACGCAGGAAGCTGTTTCTCCTGGGTTTGTTTTCCACATGGGAAGAGGTTTTGCAGAGCGCACAACAGAAGGACGCCGCCGCTGTCCTCCAGAAGGATCCCCCCCAAAACCAGACATCCCCCCAAAAAAAGGGGCAAAGCCCCCCAGGAACTCACAGTTTATCTCTGACGCTGTTCTCTCTGCCCTGATGTTCCTGTTGGTGGAGCGGATGGTGTGGCGGATGACGGAGTGAGGCTGGGAATGGGAGAGGGGAGAAGAGTTGGAAACGCTTTTGGATCTCCACCGACAACCGAACGCACGAGGAGGAGGAGGAGGAGGAGGAGGAGCAGCTGTTGCAGCCACACACTGTTCAAGCTGCAATCTCACCTTCCACAAAGCAAAGCAGGGCATTTCAAGTGGAGTTTTACCTCAAAAAGGGGATGTTCTCACCTCAAAATCATCATCGTCGACTTCGCTGTAGTGTGTGTGGTTGTCGGGGTTGTTGACTTTGTCCAGCAGCTCAACTGCCAAAGACCTTGACAGACCAGGCTGCCCCACAAAGCTATGCTGGAACCACAGAAAAGAACACAAAAGAAGGTTGGAATATGCAATTAACAGGTAACTTTCATTAGCAGACATCAAATGTAGAATGTTACTGATTTTTTTTCTGCTTTCTGGAGGCTCAACTATTATTTTAATAACTCATTAATGGCTGGACCTTCCAACCCCTCCATAAACACCACACTCTGGGCCTCTTGTAAACTGGAAATTAAGCTCTGAGAAGAACAAATAATTACACTTTAACTTCATTTTTTACAGTCAAGTTTAGGAAAGCAGAGACCCATGAACAACTAAATTTTTGGGTGACAGGAAGGGTCAATGCCCACACACCCACAAGGCTGAGACACCCACCTGAAGCACATTTCTGTACTTGTTCCTTCCAAAAATCCTCCACTGAACAAAATCCTGCCACTCCCTTACAGATGACCAACACCTCCCTCCCTTTAGATTTCCCCACCCACGTTTTAAAATTAAAGAAAATGGTTCCAGTTGGGTTTCCTATTGATCTGCTGCTCACTTTGAAGCAAGATATCTCCTCCTGCTGTCACTAAATGTCCCAGATCACTTACAGAGAGGAGTCTGTCTGCTGTTGGCCTCTTCTTTGGATTTTTTGTAAGTGCTATTTTGACAAAATTATGGAATGTTGCTGACCTTAAAAGAAAAATGAGAAGTTATGTTTAATTTTTCAATATTATTGATTTTAAGACACTAACTAAACAGATCACAAAAGGGTGTGATAAATTAGAAAGTTGTCCAGGTACTTCATTTCAGGTTTGAATAATTACATTTCCAAACTGACAATTTAGGAAAAAACTCATTTGATTCAGGGAGCTTGCATGGAAAACATTTTGGCACAGAAAATAAACCGAGCATAGCACCAGGAATTTATCACAGGCTAAAGAAACCACGAAAGGAGGAAACCATTCCTATCAGGCAAATGCCCTGACAGGAATTAAGGAGAAAGGATAAAAATGATTTTCCTTCCTAGAACATACAAAGAGCCCCAAAGAAGGGCTCCTTCTTCACTAGTGACAAATAGTTTTTTCCCATTATCTGCAAAATCATAGAATCACAGAATGGTTTGGGTTGGGAGGGACCTTAGAGATCATCTTGTTCCAACAAAATACTGAACAAAGGAAAGAGTTCCACTTACCATTTTGCTTTTTCCTTTAGCTTTGGCGGCTGAAAATTACTTTTTGACATTAAAAACAGAGCCCTGGAGGTAAAAAAAGAACGAGGTTATTATATGGTAAAGAAAATAATTCATTTCATCCTAGTATCTAAACGCTTCAATATTTTATGGTGAGAAACATACTGGTGAAAATGAATTATAGTCTATGCTGTGTTAAAAGACAGATACAGTGAAGCTGTTGATTTTCTTATCTTTAAATAAAATCTTTTTAGTGCCATAATCCTGCTAATCTTCAGGCTACAGCTTCTCCAGTGGTTTACTATCACTAGTAAATCTGTGCCTGTTCTTAATCAGATTCTGGATCATGGAATCCCAAAATGTTTTGGGCTGGAAGGGACCTTAAAGCCCATTTCATTCCAACCCCCTGCCATGGGCAGGGACACCTTCCACTAGCCCAGGTGACACTAAAATGTTGAAAATTTAGAACTTTTTGTTATAATTTCAATTCTAAATGTAAGATTTTTAGCTCCAGACTGATCCCTTAAAACCAGGCAGGGCTCACACAGGAGGGAGACGTTTGACGAAGGAATCCCAGAGTGAGTTTCCAGCCCTTGAGCTACAGGGAAGGTTAAACTGAATCCCAGCAGTTCCTGCTGGGATTGAAGAGGGTCCTGGAGACAAAAAAGCCCCCCCCAGGTCTCAAACCTCATGGGGTGGAGGTCGAACATGGGTGGCTGGAGCTCTGCCAGCTCGATGGCCGTGATCCCCACAGCCCAGATGTCGCACAGCTGGTTGTACCCCCCGTTCTTCTCCACTGCTGCCACCTCGGGGGCCATCCTAAAAAAAACAAGGGCACCCTCACTGAGAGCTCCAGGCCCTCTGAACACAACCCCTCATTCCCAAGAGTAGGTCAAGGAAGAGCCCGATGCCCACGGGAAGCACCAGGCCCTCTGAGCACAACCCCTCATTCCCAAGAGTAAGTGAGGGAAGAGCCCGATGTCCTGGGAAGCACAGAGAGGTTTTGGGAAGCACAGGGATGTCTTGCCCGAGGTCATGGGCTGCCAGGCAACACCAGGAATAGAACCAGGCCCATCATTCCTGGTGAAAGGCTTTAACAACCAGATAATCTTCCTGGCCACAGTCTTCTCTTCCCCAACAGGACAACGACGGCAGCAGAACAATTCAAAGCCATTGTCTGGATGAAGCTGTTTGCAGAACAAGAACACACCCCCAGCCTCCTCCACTGCATCCCAGTGATGGCAAAACCCAGTTAAATTTGCATTTATAACCCAGCCCCAGATTTACAATGATCTGTTTGCATATTAAATGCTGCCTTGTGCAGGCATTAATCAGTAGAGATGATTAAGAGATAGTTGGAAAATCTGTTTTTCTGTCTGCACAGAAATCAGGAAGACACTGATTATTTTACTCATTGGAAGTGTAAATAAGAAAGAGAATAAAACAAGTGAGAAACTAAATAACCATTAGAAAAAAGGGAGAATATTCTGCATTAATAAACTTGGGAAAAACAGCAATCCTGCCTCAAACATCAGGTAGCAACAGATCAGCTCCAATCAGCGCTTCCCAGATTTTTGCCCTCTGGGCATTTTACTTGGAAGAAAGGGAATTTATGCAATTACTGGGTATATGTGTGAGTATTTTATAATTTTTGGCATAAATACAAACTCAGCTTTGCATCACAACAGTCAAAGTGGTGTGTTACCAGTAAGGGGTGCCAATAAAGGATTTCCTCTTCGCAATGGTGGCTGTTATTTTTGCTGCTACCCCAAAGTCAGCTGGAAAATAAAACCATCAGAGACTTAGAAATCTCAGTTTAAGACCCCAATTCTACTGTACATGAAAGAACAATCATGTTTCTCATCCAAATTAAAAATTCATTAAGGTAAACAGTTAAAGACTAATAATGAGATCATTAATGTCTTCACTGACATGATTTCAAATCAGTTTTCTTTCTACATACAGCTCACTCGTGACCCTGTTCCTCTCCTAGACCATTTTTCCATCTCATAATATCATCCAAAATTTGTGGATATTCAGTTTAAGAGGGAAAATGGCATCATGCTTTGGGAAAGGTACCTTTTGTGTGTTCCTATGGAGGAACTGTGATGGGCAATCTCTTCTCAGCCCTGGACACTCTGTCTAGGGGCCAATAATACCTCGCCTTCAGAGCTGCAGAACATCAGGAGGTCTTGCAGAGCCAAAGATCATTTAAATCCTTTTTATTCTGATTGATTTGTAGCATGAAATCTGCAGGATAACTGTGGGAATATCTAACCAGCTCAGCAGGCCAAAGGGAGGTACCAGCGTGTAACCCAAGTTTAATTCATGCAGTGAAATCTCCTGTCGGTGCCAAGGTTTTATTCCTACTTTTTTCCACCTTTAAAAAGCTGCCTTTTCCCAACACAGCATTCCTGGCTCACCAAAGGGGTGTAAAGGTGTTGAACTAATGCACAACCACCCCAGTTCCAACACGGGACGCAGCGGGATGATGAGCACCCCGTGGCAGTTTTCATGGATACACACTTCCTGTCATCACTTCCCATCATCATTTATTGCCCCAAATAATCATGGAATCATTTAGGTTGGAAAAGACCTTTAAATCATCGAGGCCAACCCTCCCCCCAGCACTGCCAAGGCCACCACTGACCCACATCCCCAAGTGCCACATCCACACGGCTTTGAAATCCATACCATAAAATTCCAGCAACTCACCTAATTTGACATCCCCATGGTCTGTCAGGAGAATATTTGCACCCTAGAACACAACAAACAGAAAGTTACAGATCTTTTTCAGGAATATTTGTCCTGCACTAGAAAGTTTTAAGTGTCTCAAAGTCCCAAGTTACCTTTATGTCTCTGTGCATTTTGCCCTTCATATGCAAATAAGCAAGACCCTGGAAATAAAGAGACACAACAGGTTATTTTGGCATTTGTTAACACACAAAACCAGTCTCATTTAAGAAATTTTAATACATATTATATAATATATACATTATAATATATACTATATATTTTATATATATTATATACATATATATAAGTATATTTTATCTGGAAGTGGAGACATTTGAGATTTGCAGATAAGGGGCACCCTGGATTCTGTTCCTCATCTCCAACCAACACGTGAAGCCTCACTTAAACCAGTCATGGTGTAACATTTTACACAGATACAGGTTTGGGTTTTTTAAATAAACCTTTACTAAAATTCTATTTTTGAAGTCCTGAAGGTTCCTTGAAGAAACAACCTGCCTTGTCTTCCTCCAGTTATCAGCAGTCACAAAAGACAATTTTATTTACCTGGTTGTAGTATTTTCCCTCTATACATCATTAAATTTACTACCATAGGGCAACCATGAAGTTCAAAATTTAAGCAAATATTTGCACTACTTTAATAGAGTTTCTTGCTAGTTTTTATTTACAGCATGAGAAGTAACAAGTTACCCCTGGTTAACTGGTCTCTGCTTGATTCCCAACAATTCTGGGAACTGAAATAAACTTCTTTATCTACTTTCATGGAATAAACACTTCATCATAAACCTGCACAAGCACAGTACCTGTAAAGTTTCTCTGCACACATATGCAATTTGTAACTCTGACAGAGGTCCTGTCACTGAAAATAAAGACAGAAGTGAGTAAGTTTGCAGTACATGTATTTATATTTAATATACAGCACACAAATAGCATTGTGAAGCAGCCAAAAAGTGCCATGTCCATGCAGAAGTTAAAGCCTGATTTTACAGGATCTGGATTCTACACTGAGCTGAACAGAGGGGTTTGTTTGCCTGTTTTACAGAAAGGCTTTCTGTAAAAAATAAAACCAACCAAACAAACAGCACCATAACAGAAGACAATGCCCACAGTGAGAAGAAAACCTGTTTTCACAGAAATCTAATTATCATTTTACAAGAGACTTCGTAGTACTGGAATATCCTGTATTCTGAGGAGAGTAAAAATCAAAGTGACTTCTGCTAATATTTTAATATTAGAAATGGCAATGTTGTATTTTAGGGACTATCTGTGGGGCTTGGAATTGTTTTATTTGTACTAATGTGGCTGAATATCCAGTTCTGCTCCAAAATGACAGGTATTAGCCCAAAATGAGTCACCACATCTGAAAAGTGCTCTCAAAATCTCTTGAATGGTAGCTAAAAATCACTATTCACGCCCCAAAAAAACCCCAGTGCAGTGCCTGGCCATTCCCTGTTAGTTTATTATTTAATTTTTTTCTTTGCAGAAAGCTTCCAGAAGTTAAAAATGCTGAAATAAATGCCAAAGTACCGTGGTAAATATCCTGGAGGGATCCCCCACCGCAGTATTCCATGCATATCCACAGCTTCTCACGGCTGTCAAAGGAAAATGAAAACACAGGCATCAAAAGCTGATTGATCCGGATACAGAACACAGATAATCACCATTATTTAAATTATTTTCTATTGGTCTTGATCACTCTCTGTTAAAAATGCACATTCTGAGGCCTGATCAGCAGTTACACTGTTATTAATATAAATTCTCACTTTATTAATATAAATTACCATGTTGTTAATATAAATTACCATGTTATCAATATAAATTCTCACCTACCAAAATGAAAATTTTATGCCAGAACCCCTGAGAAGTCTTTAAATATTATCAGATCTAAAAGGTGGTGCTTTAACTCTACAGTAAAATGGAGCAGAACCCCCCGACGTTCACCTGCTGCCAGCAAAATTAAAAGATAACACACTAAAGTGTTTCAGTCTTAAATTGAGATTGCCTAATTATATTTAAAAGAATTCACGCTCTCTAAAAGGAGGGTTTAGAAATTCAGCCATTTTATTCCATTTATTGAGTCCATTTGGGATGTACAGATTATTCAAATGCAGCCCTTCAAGAAATCTAAAGGCTGCAGAAAAAAGACCAAAAAGTGGGCAAAGATGATTTATATTCCCACAGAGCCAACTGATAAATGGCAGAGTTCCACAGAAATGGAAAGTATTCCCTGATTTTCTGTATAACAACGTGCAAGCTTGAGGATGCAGCCAGTTGGCACCACCTTGGTTCTGCCTCTGTTACACCAGAACTATGAAAAACGTTATTACCAGCACCTCAAATTGAGTGTTTTGCTCTTAAAAATCCCTGCCTGTGCTTTCATAGCCCAGAAAACTGTAATTAAATAAAATATCCAGAAGCAATTCTGCTCTAGAGAAATATATTGTATGGTTTTATGTTAGAACTGATGAATGTATGGGTAGGGTTGGACATTGCAAGAGGCTCCAAGGGAAAAGTTTCTCGCTGTTCCTAAGTGATAAAAATATTCCAGCCTTTTGGCCAGCAGAGAAAACAAACTATTAGTCACTTTTGGTTTTCAAAGCCAGCTTTAAAAAAAGCCTGAAGGGAATTCAATCTATGGAAGAACATTGAGAGAGGGGGCAAGGATTAAAACCACACTGAGAGTTGTTTAGGAGAGAACCAGGAGAAATGTTGGAATAAAAAGCGGGATTTACCTGAGATAGCTCCCGAAATAGGCGACTATGTTGCAATGTTTGCATTCCTTGACCATATATATTTCTTGCTGTATCAGTGAAAAGTCATCCCCTGAAAAACAGGAAGCAGCCAGGGTTACATCACAAGGGGCTGAACGTTCGGAGAGGTCTGGAGGGATGCACGCAACTCGGGAAAAACACGGACTGGGCTGGATCGTGGCTAAGCCCTTCTGAGCACGTCAGCCTTTCATCCACCACCCTCTCAGCCTGAACCCTTTATTCCATCCTTTTATGAGGCACAAATATTTCCTGAAGATCAACAGAGAAGGGCTGGCCTGGTGGCCTGAACACGATCCATCAGTTCAGACAGCTCGGCACGCACGGAGAGCGTTGGGAAAGAAGAAAAGGGATCCCATGGAGGGATGGGAGCACATGAGGAACCCCTTGGAGCAGCCCCTGTGTAGCCACCAGAGAGTCCCAGCTGGAGCTGATCCAGCTTTACCAGGCCACGGTGCTCTCAGCACAAGGGTCCCAACAACGAGAGGAAGGATTGCTGGAACCTAATTCCAGAGCCTCCTGCCTGGAAGTAGGAGAGCTCACATTCCACAGGCTTGTTATTAAAAAGTGTTTAATTCCCAAACCACTGGGATGGAGCAGATGGCCTGGACACCCACTCAGCTGACTCAGAGCAGGAGCACAGAGTCCCCAGCACGGACTGTGCCTGGTTGTGAGCGTGGTTTAGGATGAGGACACCTACACCAGCATGCTGGTACATCCTAAATATCCTCTGGGGGGAAAAAAAAATCTACTGAAAAGGAAGTAATAATGTTTTAGGTGCAACTTATAGTTACAACAATATGCTTATATAGATATTAAATGGATAGCAGGGGATGTTCTCCACAGAATCTACAGCTCAAACCCCGCAGCTCTGCCTCCATATTTTGTATGTTATTACCTTTATTCTTCCTTTGGACAAAGGGGAATGGCTTTAAGCTGAAGGAGGGGAGATTTAGGTGGGATATTGGGAAGGAATTCCTGGCTGGGAGGGTGGTGAGGCCCTGGCACAGGTTGCCCAAAGGAGCTGTGGCTGCCCCTGGATCCCTGGAAGTGTCCAAGGCCAGGCTGGATGGGGCTTGGAGCAACCTGGGTTGGTGGAAGGTGTCCCTGCCCTGGCAGGGGATGAGACTGTCTGAGCTTTAAGGCCCCTTCCAACCCAAACCATTCCCTGAAAACTGTAACAGTTTGCAAGACACAAAAGACTAGAATTTAACTAAAGATTTTATATTTTAGATAAAATTCTGTTACAGACGATGTGGGAGCTGCCACGAAGGAAGAAATTGCTTTGGGTATTTTATTTCTGTTTAAAGTTTCCCAAGTAAAATTTCTCTCACACTATTAAAGTCAGGGATGTCCAACCCAGAAAAGATGAACTGCTTTGTCCTGTTCCCTTTAATTTAGATGGTTTTGACAAGTCCAAGAGGACTCAAGCACTGCTGTAAACTGAATTCTTCTTGTGTTTATTTAAGTAACAGCATAGCTAATATTTTTTAATAACCTCTTTTAAAATAGATGTTTATATTTTCTGTGCTTTGAAGCAGTTTCCCTGAGCAATGGTGCTGCTGGCAAAAGAAATGCCAATAACAGAAATGATCAAAACCTTTATGTCTCAGTGAATGCCAGACTTTTATTTAAGAAAACAACCATGAAATATGAAGGTAGAAGGGAACACACTTCCATGAATCCATCCCTGACCCATTTCAGTAAATCCTCAAGGGCTTCTTGAAGTTGAATTATGTGGAGAAACACTTCACTGGGGCAGGAAAACATTAGCAGAAGAGTTTCAAATGTCAAGAGGCTTTTTATAAACACCAGTAGTATTTTTTTAAATAATGAAAAAGAGAAAAGGCAACAGAACTTCTATAAATTTAGCACAGGTTTCACACTGTGCTTGGTTTAGGGGTTACCTTGCAGCTACAACTTTTCCTGAATTCACAAGTCCTGCTTATAAATTATCACTATGAACAAGGGATTTTTGAGTTTAGAGAATAATGGAATGGTTTGGGTTGGAAGGGACCTTAAAACTCATCCAGTTCCAACCCCCTGCCATGGGCAGGGACACCTTCCACTAGCCCAGGTTGTTCCAAGCCCTGTCCAACCTGGCCTGGGACACTTCCAGGGATCCAGGGGCAGCCACAACTTCTCTGGGCAACCTGTGCCAGGGCCTCCCCACCCTTCACAGTCAGGAATTCCTTCCCAATATCCCTTGTCCCTCTTGTCCTGTCACTACCTGCCTGTAAAAAAAGTCCCTCTCCCTCCTTTTTATAAACCCCTTTGAGTTTAAATCTGATGGATTCATTCCTCCCATTTCTCCAACAAACTTCCTAAGGGAAGCTGTCGGAATTCTCACAGGTAACAACTGGGGCATTTTCAAACCACACAAGTATTTTCAAGGAAGTCAAATCGAAGCAGTTTTGAAGGCAAATCCTCTCATCCCACACAGAAAAAAGGTTCTGTCTCTCTTCAACTAACTGTCCACGGGTTCAGAGGATCCAATGCCAAATCCCCATGGCCTCTTCAAATCACAGAATCCTTTGGAAACATCAGAATCCTGGCACATGTGAAAAAAAAAAAAAAAGCATCCCCGTAACAGCAAAACCTTGCAGGCAGCAGCCGGAATTGCCCATGGATAGCACATGGATGGGGCTTCTGAGTGTGGAGCAACAGCCAAGCCAGTTCTAGAAACCATGACTAATGAGGAAAAATTGAAGGAAATACAGGGATTTGGGCAAGAAAAAGGCTGTGAGTGAAAAGATAACAACCTTCATGCACACAAAAGGCAGCAGGGAAAGGGGGAGAAGGGATAATCTGTGTCCAGTTTTATAACAGGACACTTAGCAGAGGGCTTAAATTGCCTTAACCTACATTCTCTGTACAGATGAAAAGCTTTTCCTACTGGAATGATATCACAGCAATGAATGTGAAGGGATAGGAAGCTGTGAAAATTCTCACAGGTAAAAAAAAAAAATGAAGAAAACACTGAACAAGAACCAACCAGGATTGACTTGGAATGATCCTGCCTGTAGTGGAGGGAGACAGCAAAGATGATCCCTTGATTTGCAACTAATAAATGAAGAATTCATGCAAGAAACGAGGGTTAACCTACAGAAAAAGGGGAGGAAATAGAATTTGGAAGAGGAAAGGGCTGAATATGGACAGGGAGCTGATAACATAGTGGCAAAGAGATGGAAAGAAGAGAAGTATCTGTGAGAAAAGTTTGGCTAAAATATGTGGGAAATGATTGTGAAAGATCAGACACAGAGATAGGAGAGAAGATGTATAGTCACTCAAAGAGGACAAGAATGAATACAAAACAAAGGAATTCAGAGTTTCCAGGCAGCTGGAGTATTAATCTTGGCAAGAGACGCTGGAATAGGGCAAAAATGAAATATCCTTGGATAGCAGGGAAAAAAACCCAGACAGAATTGGTAGAAAATACTTCATTGAGAGGGAGACAGTGAGGTAAAAAGAATTAGACCAAAGGTGACAAAACATCCACACAAAGAGCTTTTCATCTGGTTTAGTCATCAATGGCTTGATGCTAAACAACACGGAATTGGGAAAACGCCGTTTTTGCTGCTCACGTGTTTGCCATCATGGGATGTGGGGCATGCTGAGCAGGAACGTGGAGCAGGGAGCTGCTCGAGGCCCACGAGCAGCAGTGACTCACTGCAGCCTCTGTTATTATGTAATTTTACCTCTGCAGAGACACAAGGACACAACTCGGACACACAATGGAATATTCTCCTCGGATCGTGGCCGCTCCGCTTGGCACAACCAGCCGCTTGTTCTCCAGCACAGCTGGCAGGGAGGACCCTGCTGAAGCCCACTGTGGGGTGTGAGCAGAGCCCTTCCCACAAGCTAAGCAAGGTAAGGCCTGGGAAATTCAGGATGAATCCATATTTAAATGGGAGATCATGGAGAAAACTGATGGCGCGTCAACAGCAGGGAATTGTTCCGCCTGCAGACGACGTCTCACCTGTGGGACAGGTTGAGAGAGCTGGGGGAAAACAAGGCTCCAGGGAAACCTGAGAGCCCCTTCCAGGGCCTAAAGGGGCTCCAGGAGAGCTGGAAAGGGACGTTGGACAAGGGCCTGGAGGAACAGGACAAGGGGGAATGGCTTCCCACTGACAGAGAGGAGGTTTAGGTTAGATATGATGAAGGAGAACCCGAAGGAGAGTAGACTTAGATTGGATATTGGGAAGAAATTCTTGGCTGGGAGGGTGGGGAGGCCCTGGCACAAGTTGCCCAGAGAAGCTGTGGCTGCCCCTGGATCCCTGGAAGTGTCCAAGGCCAGGTTGGATGGGCTTGGAGCAACCTGGGCTAGTGGAAGGTGTCCCTGGTCACGGTGGGAGGTGGAATGAGCTGGGCTTTAACGTCCCTTCCAACCCAAACCATCCTGGGTTTCTATGATTCTATGTGGAATTGGAATGTAGATATCCTGCCAAGATTTCCTAGATGGAGAGCACATGTCATTCTTGAGTTGGCACTTGGAATTTTTAATTCTTGGCACTTGGGATTTTTAACACTATAATTAACAGTTGTTATTTAAAAGTGGCATAACATTTAACAACAGGACCAGGTGGACACTGCTGTGCAGGACACTGAAGGACACAGAGTAGGGTCACAGCACCACAGCCTCTGCTGGGACCATTCCTCCAACAGTTCTTACTTCAGCAACCTGAGTTCCCAAACAAGGGGGAGGAAAACCCATGGGAACGACAACTATTCGCCCCACTCCAAACACTCCCCAGCCAGGCAACACCCTCAGGCCACCAGCTCCTCTGTGCTGACTTCCAGACATCCCCATGCTCACCAGTTCCCAATCACTCCCTGCAAACCCCTCTCCTGAACCTCGAGAGGGTTCAGGCTCTGCTGATGAAAAGGATGCCTTTCCCAAAATGCAGGATCCGAGCTGCTTCATCCGTACTGCTTTTCACAGGACTCATGGAAACCTGCAGTCCCACAGAAAGAATTTAAATTCCCCAAACTCGAAACTCAGAAACTCGATTCCAAGCAGGAAACAGCTATTTGGAAACAATGATGTTTCCACCAGCAAATTTTCCTGCTAGGCAAGTAGCTGCCAACTCCTAACCACTGATGGTCCTCATTATCTCTCCACTGATATAAAATATTCCCGATGGTGACGCTGCCACAGCAGCACGAGCTCCACAGCAAGTGACACACGAGAGTTTGGAATGAGTATCCAGCACCAGAACAATTTCCCTGTGGATTTCCTCTTCTGCTCAATCTATATTGCCAAGAGAAGTTGTGGCTGCCCCATCCTACTGGAACTGTTCAAGGTCAGGCTGGACAGGGCTTGGAGAAACCTGGGATACTGAAAGGTGTCACACTCGGCATTGCCTTCCAATTAAAATGTGTGAACTTCCAGCTTCTTTCCTACTCAGTGCACCTCCTTATCCCACCACAACTCTTTCTGTCGACCTTCTCCATCCAAGAAACTGTGTTTTAAGTGAAAACTTAAGTTTTAAGTGAAGCTTTAAATGAAAACTTGAAACTAGAAGTGTGAACCCACCCCCCCTGGATCCATACATTTCTTAACAATACTGGATTATAAATTCACTATAAGGATGAAAAGTAAAATTTTTCAACAAGTTAAATATTTCAACAAGTTAAATGGCATGAAAAGGCTGAGTATTCTAGATCCAAAGACCAGGTTGCCTCTGCTTTGCTCTGTGTCTGCTCCAAAGGCTCCACAGGACATGGCACAACACAACCAGGACATGTCCAGGCTTTAATGGCTCTGGCACACTTGGAACCTCAAGAATTCATCCCAAGACATGATTCCAAGCTCAACCAGGTCACACAGCCCAAGGCAGAGAAGGTGTGTGTGGTACTGAGAACTTATTTTCATATTTCTTCAGCTCCAGGTGCTGCCAACAACGGTTCAAGCCCAGCAGGATTAGTTTAAATCAGCCTCAGGCTTGTTCTTCTCCACAGCTCATGTCATCTTCAGGGAATTTATTATATGGAGAACGAGGCTGCATTGCTTCAGTCCCCTTTTCTGTCCCCAAAACACCATGGACTGACTTGTGGACCACAGGGGCCAGACCCCCATCCCAGCCTGAACCAGCCCCATGGCCATGTTCCTGTGTGGAATATGATCTTCCTGATCTAAACCAGGGGATACAACACACACATAATGAACCAGACCTGCCTCTGAATCGCTGAGCACAGCACACACCTTTGGAACTATTTGTACAGTTCCACCTCCAGCTTAAGATCCAGCCCGAAACAGGCAATTAACTGGCTACTTTCTGGGATCTCACATGGAAAATGCAAACACTGGACCAAATAAAAACCAGCAATGAGATTTTTCCGCGACCTTGCAGAAAGTTCAGAGCAAGATTTCCACCAGCCCTCTGAGTGCCAGAGGTCTCTGAGGGCACCATTTATCACTACAGCAGAATTTAAAACAGACATTAGTATATTTTAAACTATTTTATTTATTAAATTTTCCCAGGGAGAAAGTTCTGTGGCAGAAAACTCCACTGGCAAAGAGTTACCTCTTTGTATTGACCCCCCCCCCTCTCGATTCATCTGCTAAACCCATAGATGGAAGTGGCTTTAGTGTTTCAGACAGTTTTGGCTTCTCTGCTGCTGAGTACAGTTGGATTAGTTTCTGAAATAGAATTGGCTCCCAAATTATTTGAAGCATTTGTGCTCAGGGAATGCTGGGAAATGTCATTAGCGTGCCATAATACTTTTGTCTAATGCTCTCCAAGTCTATGCCAAAATAAAAAAGGGGAAAAACAGTGTCTATTTTGACTCCAGCAGCACAGCTTAAGTACTGTGGGAGCAGATCTCGAGCGCTGCCTCGAATTCAAATGAATTAATGACAGCAAACTTTAAGCTGAGTTTATTTCCTTTGTCTGGAGAAGAGGCAAAGGTAATAGCTGATGAAATAAAATACAGATTTATGCTGGGGTCTTGGTAAGTTGGAGTCTCTTTGTCTACTCACTGCCTGCAGTAGATGAGGGAGGAAGAGGAACAACCCCCCTGCCATGTCAGCAATTTTCTGAGTCTCCCCAAATCCTGTCATTTATTGTGTGCAGTTCCTTCAGCTTTCATTCAACACATTCCTCACCTCCTCTGGGGCACTCTCTGCTTCAGAGGCTTTTGTCTTCTGCTCCCAATTCCCCTGTTTATGTATTAATCAAGTGCTGAGTTTGGAGCTCTAACTTTTCCATCTGCTAATTAATTCCCATCCACGAGCCACCTCCTCCTCCACCCCAGAAGATGCTGTACTCACAAGCCTATTTCCCTGGTGACTAAATCAGGAAATTTATTACCAATCTTTTTCTAGCTGTGCCCTGTGGTCTGACAGGAGCTTGTGCCAGTGTTCCAAGGGGCTGCCATTCCCAGGAAACCACCACAGCCACCTCCAACAGCTTCTAACACCAGCCTGCTCCAGGAATTGATGGTGGTCTGCAAGTACAATCCTACAAAACTATTCAAATCCCTTAAAAATTAGTCAGAACACTGAAGTGTGGAGCAGCTGACTATTTATTTCTTTAAAAATCCAGGATATTTTCAACATGTAGACATCCCAGACAACTAAAAAGGAGTAAATAAGTAAACAAATGTTGTGAGCCCTCCTTCAAAACAAACCAAACACCCAACAAGACTCTGCCAAGAGGCTGTGGGTGTACATGCTATGGATGGAGATCAGGTTGGCAATGTTTAAAAGAAGATGTATTAAAAAAAAAAACAAAACAAACCAGAAGAAATCGCTCCCCTGTGGTGAGTCAGACCAACATAATTAAACATAAGCCATGGTCATCAGTGCTAATTAAAACGGGCTTCTCAGAGGGGTGACTTTGGGCCAGATCCTTGCATTTCTCTCTTCAGTGCTTGAGCAGCACTGAGCAGAGGCAGGGGTTGCTCAGCCTCCAACAAATCCTGCTCTTCCCTCAGCTTGAACCACAGAGGATTTGGCCTCTGCTTCAGTTCAGTTTTCAAAACAAAAGCAGATACACTTCACTGGGAGCAGGTGCAGAGACATTAACACTGGAGGAAGCCTCTCCCTGCCTTAGCAGTGGGTTAATATTGTCCTTTTTCTGTCACCAAAGCACCGCTCTGCCCCATCACAGACCTGCTGGGGACAGTGGTTTGCTCCCCCCTCGGCCCCACTGCCCACCAGCTCTGGCCACAGCATTTCCCACAGGGGCTGAGGGATCCCTGCTGTGGTTCCCACTGCATTTCAAGTGCCCAATTAGCCTCATCAATGCAATCCACTTAATAAACCCAGCCCTGGTTTGCCAAGGGAAGGTGAGCAGCCACAGCCACCCAAAATCAGTGGGTTTCGCTTCTCCCCTTAAGTCTCCCCATGTTTCTTCTACCTCCAGCCTTCAAAACCATCTCTTTTTCTGCACAGAACCAACAAGAAATAAAAATTAACCCTGCATTGTAGAGTCCCTTCAGCCCTGCATCCCATCTCCAGCAGAGGCTTTAAAATCAGACCACACAGGGATACCCCCAAACACCCTCCCCGCCCCCAGAGATTTACAGCTCAGAAAAACCTCTCAGTCATAGCTGGGATCTTTGTATTTAAGTCTTTCATGTCCTTTTCTCTCACACAAATTCGTGCAGTTGCTTTTTGCACCTATGTAAACACAGCTTAACACAATGAGGAGATTTATAGATGTTGCAGAGAAAACCACATTTCCTCGTTGCTCGGAGCCTGCCACCCACTCACTGCCTCCAAACCCGCTGCCAGCTCAGTCCCCTCACCTGCTTCCCCCTAAATACACATCCTGGTCCAAGGAAGGCACTGGGATGGGGATGGGGTGAAGCACACAGGATCCAGAGAACCACCCTGTAGCGCTGTGCACTGCCTTTCAGATCCTAAAAGCAATTCCCAAACAAGAGGAAAACCCGCATTGCACATGGCATCAAATCATCACAGGGCCACAGAGTGTTCTGCTCCAAAGAGGCATCACCTCAGGACATCAAAAGGACATCCTCATGTCCTTTCAAACATGGAAAGGACCACTGAAGGAGTCAAAATGGCTTGTGGGGATGGTGCTGGTGGGAGTTATGGTCGTGCCTGAGGACCCTGTTGGCTCTAGAGGATGAGAGTGACAACAGAAGCAGTGGCACCACCTGCATGGCCTGGCTGCTCTTTGCTTCTTTATCTGCACTGGTAAGGAAAATAAGAGCTAAAGGATCAAGCTGAGCCTTTCTCTTCATTTATTCACTGGAATGTTTCAAATTTTTCCAGCTGAAAAAGATGTCAGATTTCAGGAATGTTTGGCTGTTAAAAAGATGCAGGTCAGAAGGGAAAGCAAGACCCCCCTGAGGAGAGAGACCCAACTTCATCTCAACTGTGTGAGAGGCTGGGAGAGCTGGGGGTGTTCATTTAGAGAAAAGAAGGCTCCAGGGAGACCTGAGAGCCCCTTCCAGGGCCTAAAGGGGCTCCAGGAGAGCTGGAGAGGGACTTAGGACAAGGGATATTGAGAAGGAATCCTGGCTGTGAGGGTAGGGAGGCCCTGGCACAGGTTGCCCAGAGAAGCTGTGGCTGCCCCTGGATCCCTGGAAGTGTCCAAGGCCAGGCTGGATGAAGCTTGGAGCAGCCTGGGATAGTGGAAGGTGTCCCTGCCCATGGCAGGGGGTGGAATGAGATGGGCTTTAACATTCTTTCCAACCCAAACCATTCTGTGGTTGTCTCATTTCCACTCAGGACACTTTCTGATTGCAACTGTCTGTGCAGGCCTCAGATGAGGCTTCAGCTCAGCAAATCTCCTGCAGCAAGTGAGCTTCTCCTGCATCTCCTGCTTTTATGTGGAGTGGCAGAAAATCCATGGGGAAATGGGAGCACAAGGAGCCACCCTCCTCCCTCAGCACAGGTCACAGAAAAGATGACACACGAAAAAGCACAGGGCTCTGTTTTAACCAGTGCACCTTTGGTGGGAATTAACATCATAGCCTGATCCCTTCCCCCTCTCAATTCCCACAGCCTCCCACCTCCCCACTGTCTCAGAGCTCACAATTTACCACCTGTCCTTGATCTTTTCTTTGTACTGAAAACGTGTGGTAACTGCAACATCTTTGCATGCAACAAATGATAAGGGAGATAAAAGCAAACAAGGAAATAGTGAGCAGGACACAGCCAAAAGCAATGGTACATCCTGTAGTGCTTCCTGTCATCTAACCACTGAAACGACACAAAAAAATACCCAAACACTTCTTTTGTCCAGAACTTCACAGTGTGTGAAAATAAACACCTGGAAAAAAAAAATGAAAATGCAATTCAAAAACACAGGAAAGAATGTAAAACTTACCAGGCTCTAACTTGATTATTTTTACAGCAGCCAGTTCTCCTGTATGAAGATTTCTAGCCTGAAACAAGAGAGTTAAGACATATTTAATTAAATTATCCTGCAAAGGCACTTCACAGAGTCTTGCAAACTGTGCAAAGATAAACTACGATGTGTGTTACAAATACAATGCAAAGCTGAGAGTGACCTGAGTGAGGATTATCTGGGTTGAAAATCAGCACAGCATCAGCCTAGTTGGAATTGTGAAATGTTCCTGGCAGTTCTGTTGGAGACTTTAAGGCAACCATCAGCAAATCACAGAATTTAGGTTGGAAAAGACCTCCAAGGTCATCGAGTCCAAGCTGTGATTCCAGCCCGGAGCACTGAGTGTCACGTCCGGTGACACCTCCAGGGATGGGGACTCCACCACCTCCCTGGGCAGCCCCTAACAATGTTTAATCACTTTTCCTGTGAAGCAATTCCTCCTGATGTCCAACCTGAACCCGAAAATGAGAGTTCATGCCTCTCAGACACCACTTTTAAGGGAAGTTTCTGCCGTGATGCACCACAGGCTGTCAGAGCGCGGAGCACACGGAGCTCAGCCACCCATCTCATGGTGTTAAAACCTCAGGGTGCACCGAAAGTGGAACTGAGAGGTGCAGGGGCAGGGGGAGGCACTGCAGAGGCAGCCTGAACAAGTCACAGCTCTTTGTCAACAACTTAATTCTGAAAACCGACTCCTTCCACCAGCCCTCGCTTCCCATGATCCTCGGGAAGAAGGAGAAGGGGTAGGGAGATCCAGATAAGCCTTTACAGAAGTGCCCTCTCTGGATATGCTCCAAAATTCACACTGAGAATTCAGCACTGGAGGAGGATGTCACAGAAAAGTCAGACACGGAAAGTTTTAGAAGGGGATTTCATTAACACTTTTAACCATAACAACACGACCTAAATCACTCAGGCACCATCACCAGAGCTAAACTCTTAAAATTTTGGACACACAACGTGATTCAGTCAGGCACTGTGGCATTCATTCTCCTTCTGCTGATCACCCAAAAGTTACAGGAGTCCAAACCCAATTGTTTCATTCTTACCCTAACAAACATGGAGAGTCTGCTTCAGAACTGGATTACAGAAAATGGAGGGAAAGCCAGGTGAAATCAATTTGGGCAGTTACTTTAGAGGAGGATGTAAAGCAAATCTGACCCTGTGAAGGGAGTCATTACAGAACAAAACACTCTTCTCCTGTGGATGGATAAGTCTTAACAACAGGTAAAGCAAGAACCTGAAGGGTGAACCCCTCAGTTTTATCAAAACTTATCAAGCTTCCACATAGGGAAAGGCTTTCCAGCCAGGAAAAAACCACAACAAAACCAAACCAAACCAAAAAAACCACCCCAACAATCACTGGCCTTTCAAAGCCCTGCAGTGCTCGGACATGAGGTGGGTGTCAAACACAGGCCAAGGGCACAAATATGACTCAGCCTGAGGTCAGAGAGAACCTGAACAACTGTACAGTGGAACCAAACCTCTGAAGGCCAAATCACCGAAGCAGATTGTCATCTGCAAACCACAAAGGAAACATTCACCACTTCTTAAAGTACCTTCCTACCACAGCGAAATCCTTGGTGTCCTTCAGCATCCAGAAGGAGAATGCATTCCCAGTATGGATAAAGGATTCGGACCTCTCTGCTCCTGTTACACCCAATGATACTGTTGGGAAACATGGATCTTCCCATCAGGGACACACACCCTGCCTTGGTGAAGCCAGGGATTCTTCACTATCCAGTGTTACCCACAAGGAGCTAAGCTGCTCACATAAAGACTGCACGGTTTCCAGAAAATCAGCTTCGCTCCTGAAGTACAAAAAAGATCATATTCCTCACAGATATTCCTTTTCCATACAGGCAGTAACTGCCACTGTCATGCTGAAGACTGAAGGAATGGATGGAGTCTGCCAAAGGCCTCTTGGCTGGGATTTGGAGGTCCAGGCTGGAGATCACTGCTATTCCTGGCTCTCAGCTCTCACACACAGCAGCTACAGAGTTCCACCAAATTTTGTCCAATATTACCACTAAGCTTTTGCATAGAACCCATAGCTTGGACGTGGACTATTTCATGTTTGAACCATCAAACTCTGCCTGCTGGAACAGAAAGCTCCCTATTGGGTTGGTATTTATGAACTAAACAAACCAAGTTCCCTGAGCCACTCGCCCCAAGACCAGTTTTCTGGTCCTACAGTTTGTTTTCCAGCTGTTCTGAGTTGATGACACCAAACCCACATGTGATCATTAACTCCCGTTGTGCCAGCACTGAAGGTAAAAACGCTGAGTACTCCCTGATCCTCAAAATCCTTGTTTGGATGCCCACAGGCATGGAATGGTGTAAGATCTTCAGCCTAGACAGTGGTGAGCATGCAGCAAATCACCCAAAACGCTTCCCCAAAGAGTCACCTGCCTGCAAACGTGGCCAGTGGCTTTTGTTCCCTCGTCTTGGATTGCACCAGCCTCACACAGGCACACACAGCTCCATCCCTTCCCCTTTCCCACCTGTCAGCTGAAAACCCATCAATAATGAATTGCTGTTCTCTTGCACATCATTAAAAATGCAAGAAGGCAAGGGCTGAAAACTGGTTCTCCGCGGGACACACCCAGATATGAAAAGTGTCAGCTCAGGAGTCCTCAAATCATTCTGAGACAGGGTGAGTTGAACAATCCTTGACTCGTTTCCCAGGGGTGACGAGTTTGCAGCGTTCTGGTTTTTTGGGTTTTTTTCAGAAAGAATCGTGTGGTTATCAAGGAAGTCACAGACAGGAAAGCACCACATACTGCTGGCTTTCTGAATCAAACCTGCAGTTTGACTACAAATCGTGTTTGACAAAAATATAAACCCCTGTGAAGAGTTAGTTAATGATCTATCAATATTTCTTACTGAAATATTTCAACATATCAATATTTCTTCTTCACTGCAGAGGGGGAATTGAAATAAGGCTAAGAAATTACAGTTCTTCTACTCCTCTTATTTACATTTTTCAAGCCCAACAGTAAAATATCTGCCTCTTCCCCACCCCCTGACATTTCCTCAGTATTTCAAGTCTCAATTTAAAATTATCTGAAACCAAGCAGAGGAAGTGTTACTGCACCCCAAGTAATCCAGGCCTGTTCAGTATCTCACGAGCTATTACTGAATGGAAAATTATCATTTATATGCATTTATCACATAAAGATGACATACAGATAATGAACCTTGATGATCTCTTCTGCATATTTCTAATATTTCAGTCTAATGGAAGATAAAACCTGATAGATTTCTCATTGTCTTTAATTCTTCCAGCCTTGATTCCTTCAATATGTAAGGAAGTCTCCTAAAAGCTCATCTTGACATTAAAGGCTAAAAGACCAAATCCACACCTCCATCAGCAACATGGTCTAGCTCCAGTATACCAGAGAAGAGCTCAAATCCCCAGGATATTTCTTTAAGACTTTCCCCCAAGAGGAAGGCAGAGCTTCTGCTATTTATTACTATTGATCTTAATTTTATTTCACGAGACTCAAAACTGAAAATCCTGCTCCGCGTTACTCAGAACGAAAATTAAAACTACGGGATTTTGGCACAAGGATTCCAAAGTTCCAACAGAAAATGTGACCTCCACAAGGAAGGGACCAGAACAAGGTGAACCACAGCCAAAATTTCTTTTGCTCAATGTCATTCACAGAGGACATTTCCTGAGAAAGCAGCCTTTTGGTCACCTCTTCCTTCAGCTGTCCCACAGCCTGCTGAGGATGAGTGACAGCCTCCCACTGGGCACAGCACTTCCAGAATATTTTAGCAGCTGAATACTAACACTGCAGAACATCACATGGAGTCTGTGTTCAAAATAAAACAAAACACAACTACTCATCTTTTCTCTTTTCTTTTGAACATCCCGTTGTGTTGCTGCAGTGACCGAGCACATCACACACCTCACTGATGTGACAGCACTATCAGCAGGACTATTTGGGGGAGATGGGACAGTTTTATAATGTTAAACACACAAAAAACATTGAGGTTTTTCCCACTGAGATTTAACTTTCCTCCCAAAAAAGCTGCTGTGGGACAGTGGAACCCGAGGTGACACCCGTGGCAATCCCTGTGTGTGATGTTTCCCACCAACAACACACGTGAGAAAACACGTTCTGGGTAGGACACTTTCTGCAGCCAACAACCAGAAATAACACAGAAAACTGGTTTCAGAACCAGTTGTGCACTCTGCACTTGTGTTTTATTTGTTCTCATGAGTGCAAGCCAAACAATTCCACCCTGGGGGGGGGGTCCACAGGAGTGAGCCACGTGAGATGGCCCAAAATTAGACAATCTTGGACATCTGAATGCAAGTGCTCAGTGTCCTTTTCCAGGCACTAAACAGTGAGGAAGAGAAAAGAAAGACTCAGGCAGCAATACCCCTCTCACAGCCTCCAAATCAGTAATTTCGATTTCCATGGTGAAATCCCCTCCTCTCCCCGGCGTTGTTGTCTCATCTCCAGCCTTGGATCAACAACCCAACTCGCCAGAAGAGCTGTTTGTTCGACCGTGTCTCCATTTAATCGAATGATAATTGCAGCTCCTGTGGCAGCCCTCCCACCCCTCCCCAGCTTATTCATCCCTTGCCAAGCTTCACTCACCAGTGACCACGACGTTCTGCTGTCTCCAGCGCTGCCTGTTCCTCCCCAGTCACTGAATACCCCTTCAAAAGGTACCTGACCTCCTGCCCTGCCACTGAAAAAGGAGCTTCTCATCTGCTTTCTAGTTTCTGACCTCTTACACTTTGCAGCTCTTAACCTGCTCTTTGTGGTTTGGGAAGTCCCATTATGCTGCGTTTTTGGTTTCATATCTCACAGCACCGTCAAACAGACCCTTGAATTCATCTGCCGACGTCTCTAAATTCACATTTATCACTTTTTATCACTCTCAGCCAACTAAAGTGACCCAGAGAGATGTTTCTCACCTGGGCTGCCCTAAATCCATGAAAACAGAGGCCTTTCTTACACGCAGCAGGTATTTCCTTTGTGATTAAAAAGGAGAATCCAAAATATTACAGGCATTAGGGGAATTAAAAAAATAGACACCTGACACAAGATACCTGAACAAACCAAGGGTACTGAAAATATGTACAGGAAGACAGGGGCACAGAGGCCTTGCAACAGCAGATGGGAACTTGAAGATGCCACCAAAAGCAGCCCATCTGTGGAGTAAAACTTCATGGAGCAACTGGCACAGCTTGGCACTACCACCAGACCCTTCAGTGGGACTCAGCTGGGAGCTTTGCTAGGGGAGGGTCTGGGTTTCACTTTGAGGTGTAGAATCCCTTTCCACGATACAAACACTCCTATGAATATGACACATTCTTGTGTGTAACCCCACCTCAGTTTTTGATCTTGTGCTCAAAGAGAGATGAGGCCTTTCTGTGAAGTACAGACTTATTTGGGGTTGGAACGAGATGATCTTTAAGGTCCCTTCCAACCCAAACTAGTCTATGATTTCTCACACGAGGGCCTAGATTCCTCAGCACACAAGGAGAAACCCTCAAGACCAAACTCTGGGGTCCTGAGGTCTCCTCCAGCCTTGACACAGACCTGCCAGGAAGGACAGCAGGTCCTCAGTGGGCCTCGGTAACTCCAGCACAACAAATCTGGGGGGTTTCATCATTTGCTTGGGGGTTTTTTTTGTGAACACACAGACAAACATCCATAAAATCCATAAAAGTCATTGCCCAAGAGGTAGTATTAAGAAATCTGACTGGAGCTGCCAGACTGGATTAGGTTTCTGATCCGAGCAGTTTAACATTTATCCCTCAAGCAAGTGGCAAGTGATGTGTGAGGGAAGAATTTGATCTCAGTGGATGGTGACCCGCTGGACCTTAAAAGAATTTGACTTGTGTCCTAATGCAGAAATTCAAATAAGTGTTCCT
This sequence comes from Corapipo altera, assembly GCF_003945725.1. Taxonomy (NCBI): domain Eukaryota; kingdom Metazoa; phylum Chordata; class Aves; order Passeriformes; family Pipridae; genus Corapipo; species Corapipo altera. Next base: position 2,978,203 of record NW_020884946.1, on the reverse strand, counting down.
AGAGTTTATCACAATTAATTACACAATTATAATTTGCATAAATCAGCCTGTCAGTTTTAAAAATTATTTGTAAACAGAGCTGGGAAACTATCAGGCAGCTAAAAAAAACCATCAGCAACACAGTCTTCATGACTGGAAAGGAGATTCTTGTTCCTCTCAAACACCATCTCTTTACCAGCTGAGTTTTAAAATGTCAGTATGTAGCCAGAAAACTACTCAGAAAACCCAAATTAACAGCAACAAGAGTTAATCTGCATTGTGTGAGCCTAAAATTGCCATCCTTCCCATGAGGACATCACAGCCTTTTGAGGTCCTGTACGTTAGGAAAGTATTTTTGTAAAAGAAACAAAAGTCTCTGAAAACTGTGAGAAAAAAATTCCATGAAAATTTCCAAGTAAAGATTAACCCAAGCAGAGAGGTCAGAGCCAAACCTTGCTCAGAGCAGACCCAAACCTTGGTGTCAAGTAGGGGAATCACCTGTACAAGCCCCAGTGTGACTGCAGAGCTCCTCTGCCTGTGCTCCAGCCAAAAACAGTAGTTCCCACTACTGCTTTCCAGTTTTGGACTGAGTAGGGACTGTGCTGGTTCCTCTCCCGCTACCAGGCAGCAAATCCCGAAAGGACTCCCAGAAGATTCATGGGAATGGCAAACAACCCATGGATCCTACCTCCTGCATGAGGCCAAACCCATACAGGTGCAGTTCTAGGTTTGGGGGTTTACCTCCTCTTTTATATCAGATAAAACAAGCAAAACCAAGCCAAAATTCCCCACAGCCTCATCCCAAGAAAACCTACAGGAAAACCTACAGTCCTTCCTGCTCAGTGCTGGGAGCATCTCTGTAACAGATGCTGAACATATTCTTCTCCTTTACCTGTGATGGTCTATGGATGGATTAAAATGTAGAAGATGGAACAAAAGAGGAAAGCTTAAAAAAAAAAAAGGGGCAACTCTGGCAAATGTTAATGAAAATCTTACTGGATAGGGTGAGGTTTGTGCCAGACCTGTCACAGAATCCCAGAATGGTTTGGGTGGGAAGGGACCTCAAAGTTCATCTTGTTCCACTCCTGCCATGGGCAGGGACACCTTCCAATAGACCAGGTTGCTCCAAGCCCCATCCAACCTGGTCTGGGACTCTTCCAGGGATCCAAAGGCAGCCACAGCTTCTCTGGGCAACCTGGGCCAGGGCCTCACCACCCTCACAGCCAAGAACTCCTTCCCAGTATCCCATCTCACCCTGCCCTCTGGCAGTGGGAAGCCATTCCCCCTTGTCCTGTCCCTCCAGGCCCCTGGAAATAGTCTCTCTCCATCTTTCTTGTAGCTCCCTTCAGGCACTGGAAGGCCACAACCAGGTCATATTGAAGCTTCTCTTTTCCAGGCTGAACAATCCCAATCCCCTCAGCCTTTCCTCATGGGAGAGCTGCTCCATCTCTCCCTCCCACTCCTCTCCCAAGGTGTGCCAGGACAGCTCACCTATGAATCTGATGTCTGGTTACTCTTTGCTGCTGGAAAAAGGTACCTAAATACCATTTCTGATTTTCAGGGCTGCTTCTCTTTTAGGAAGCAGAATGATCCAGAGGCAATTGTTCACCCCACAATCTCCCAGCTGGATTTCTGGAGATGGAGAGCAGTACCAGGCTCCTTTATAGTGGAGGGCACAGAGGCTTTCAGAAACCGTTTCCCCAACAGAGACTTGATAGATTCAAGATACTAAAACAGAATCATCTGTTACAAACATCAGCACACCACTACTTTTGGGGAGAAACCAAAAATAAATTTTAAAAATATAAATTTACCTGCTAATTTTATTTTCCAGTTTATCCTGCAGTGGCATTCACATGAGAGCCATCGCTCTGGACCTCCCAGCTGAATATTCCACGAGGACAAATATTGACTTTGTGGGTGCTTTCCACATGGACAATGCCACTCCTCGACCTCCAGAACACACAGCAGGACAAAGCAGGAGGCAGAATTCCCAGCTGTCACTCCCTATTTCCACATATCCAGCACTTCCATTTTCCCCTCGCTGAAGAACAGAACCCAGAACGAACAGAAGCACCAGGAGTTAAATGAATTCCACATTAAAACCTGAATCCCAGATCCATGACCGGCACCCCTGACCACAGCTATAATGCAAATAAGCTTTAAATGTTATTTACTTTTACTGGCAGTTGGTGAAATTTAGATAGTTTATCTCTTGCAGGGAAAACTGGGAGGAGGGGAACCCACCTTTCACTCACAGACTTCAAACACTTTCTTACTCAAGGCCAATTAACTCAAGCAATAAGGGATTAACAGCTCATTAATGACGCTGGGCCAACTCCTTTTATTCTCCAGAAAACCAAGGGAAGGATTTGTACAAGCAAAGTGGCTTTGCAGGTCTCAGCAGCCACTAAAACACTTAATTCTCATTCCTAGCAATAATTATTAAGGCAAAGACCTATGGCAGTGAGGATAATGATAATAAAGCAAAGATAAATGTATATCTTAACATTTACTTGGGGGGAGGGGGAAAGAACAAAAGAAGTCAGCTCTGTGCTTCCAAGCAGAGGTTGGTTTTCTCCTATGAAATTGTCTTGGCAGATAATCCTTTGAAAAATATTTGGCATCATTCTTTTAGAACTGAAAAGCTAAAGCTAGAAACAGACCCTGACCACAAAAGTACTATTTAGCAACTAATGCAGCACAAAAGATACAAACAAATACCACATGAGGGGAGAAAAAAAAAATCTAAAAAAGTCCCAATTTTGACCCAGCTGCAGCAAAAACTAAACCAGAAAAGAACCTTTTCAAGCTACAACCACGTGCATTAGATGGGTTTGAAAAGCTCCTAGAAATAGCTCACTTTCCTGGGGTATAATAGACATTTTTGAACATAGGATCATGAAAATCAAAGAAGGCCCATGAAGTGGTTGATATACTTAAATTGGAGCAGATGCCCAACAGCTTTACTGGCCAGAGTATAAAACAGGGGAAATAGGGAAAAAAAAAAAGAAAATATATCTTCAAATACATTAAGCTACAAACCAAGATGGATTTTAAAAGGGTTTATTCACCAGAAGATAGGGAGAGTAAGTAAAAAACAATTTTATTGTATGAAATGCATAGACCATGACACAGGAAAAAAAACCCCAGTATTATGGAGAACACATTCAAGCAACATTAAAAGATTATGTATTTTATCAGCTGCAGGGTAATTTATTTATTCCTTAGAGATGAAAGACCTAAGAGATGCGACAACCAAAATATTTGAAAGAAAATATCTGTGTCTCTTCTTTTCACTGACAAAATAAAATAATCTGGATTTCCAGGCAGGGAGAAAAAAAGTTTCTGAAGGAAAAGGCAGTGGATTTGTTTTGGGTTATTTTAATTAAAAAACGAAAGAATTTAAGACCATCATTTACATCTTTAGCAAAGAAAAGGAAAATTTTAACTACTTTATAACCATTAGATAACACACAATAAATGTGTCTCTTCAGAAAGGCAAAACTTAGGAACCACCACAGGCATTTTAAAGAGGAAAAAAGTGGAATTCTGAGATTGCAGCAGCCTTTCAAACCCAAGGTACAAATCCATATCGACCCCTTTTCCTTATCCTAATTTATCTGATAGAACCTAGAGAGGTGCAGGTGAAAAACGTAGATTTAAGCAGAAAAATCTCCCTCCAACCAAGCTGTTCAGTGATCACCCCCTAAAAATTTCAGGTCCTCAGAGATGAACTCACAGCGACAAAATTCAAAGGAACGAGCCCTGAAGTTGTCTTGATAAAGAAAATAGGGCTGGGTGGTTTTGCTCTTTGTTGTTGTTATTGTTAAACAAAACAGCAACCAGAACTGAAAGAATGAATAATAATAATAAAAAAAAAAGCAGCTGTGTAATCAAAGAAGTTAAAGGAAAATTAATTAAAAATAGGAGCTGGGAGAATTCTTTTTCTGCTCTGCAATTAAGCTTTGGTTTGCATCCGTCCTGGATCAATTGTCACCTCCTTGGGGTGGGAAATGGGTAAGAGATGAAGCTCCTTTCTCATACTGGGACAGCTGTTTCTACTGGAATAAAACCCAACATTGACTTACAATCTGAATTTTAAGGTGATGAAATAGCAATCAGTAATATTTCTAACCCAGTGGAAAAACTCAAAATCCCAGCCCAGAACTCCGTTGGAATAAACAGAACTGACATTTCAGGAGGGTTTTTTTTTGATGAGGAAAAATAGAAGTTCTCAATGTGCTAGTACATGAGAAAGGTTAGAGACAAAATATGTGTTGCACTTACACTGGTTAAGTAAAGAGGAAATATGCTGCCACTTCACTACAGATGATAACTTGCACGATTTTCAGCTCTCTTATCCTCTCACACTTTATTTTTAGCCAGAATGGAGGGGAGAAAATGTTTTGATTTTTTCCTTTTTAATTTTTAAAATGTTTTTTCTCAGGGTTGGACTGCTTAACTCGTTTAAACGACGTCACTTGTAAACAAGACTCTTTTTTGATGTCACTTAAAAAAATTAGAATCTTTTTCTACACTTTAAACCTCCAGTTATCAAGCACCAGTTTCACTTCAGTCACCTGATTTCGAGCACTTGGCCAGGCACTTCCTCACTTTACAGGTTCAGTTTTCTTTCAAAAATGAACCAAAACCACACTGCTGAAATATTGTGCATCATTATATAATTAGAATATTGCAGTAAATTAGGCCTGATGATTTAACTGGAACTTTAAGGAAATATTTTTAAATTTCAATATACTTAGGGACATTTTTCACCCTGTCTTATTCCTATTTGTCCCTAAATGTTTTTAAACTCGCCTTTGCTTGATCCCTGGGGAATTTTGACAGCATGTCCCTCCATCCCAGGAAGCTGCTCAGCCTGCAAGCCCACAGATCCCATCTCCAGCAAATGTAATCCTCTCCCTGCAGCAGCTGTGTGCATTTTCCATGGACCAGCCTTCCTGAGCCAGACACCACGAAGGAATGTGTTGGAGAAAGCCAGAGGAAATCGTGGTGGGGACTCTGCACAGCCTGGCTGCTTCCCTGTTCCCAAAACTATCCCTCAGCTCTGCTCTAGGAAGCACAACAAAGCACACAGGGAAAGTTACTCAGAGAATCATGGAATGGTTTGGGTTGGAAGGGATCTTAAAGCCCAGCTCATTCCACTCCCTGCCATGGGCAGGGACACCTTCCACTAGCCCAGGTTGCTCCAAGCCCTGTCCAACCTGGCCTGGAACACTTCCAGGGATGAGGAATTGCACATCATGCCTTCCTGGAGCAAAGCCACAGCCTGCCTGTCCTCCTCCTCCATCCCATCAGGAGCTGCAGCCAGCACAGTCAGTCCGTACTCCAGATTTCCCACTGCAGGATTTACACAAACCTCAACACCCACGGAACGAGAGAAAGGGAAAATTTATGTTCATGTGCCCTGAGCAGGTGCTTGGTCGGATGCTGAAGAGACGGTAGATCATAAAACATTCCCAAGATCTCCCTACCCACCCTCAGAAATCCCCCTGTCCCGTTGGATACCGTGAGCCAAACTTAAAAACAGACTCTGGACAGGAACTGTTTGGCAAAGTTTAAAAGGCACTGTGTTAATCCAAAAGTTAGTCCTGGCTCTTCCCAATTAATCAAGGAGCAGAGGAGCAGAGCTCACACAGCGCTTTAAATTTAATCCCAGACATGCCTGACAAAACAAAATGGTTTTATCAGAAACTGCTCATCCTGGGGACTGTCTGAGGTCCTGGGTCTGGGCTGGGAATACCTGCAAGGGATACATCAAACACTCCCCCTTTCCCCCCTGCTTCACCAAATGCTTCAAAATTTCAGCTGCTGCTGTTTTCCAACCCCTCATAAATAAAACACAAAGAGCTGAAGCTGTTCATCACTGGAGAGCAAGGAGCACTCACTTCCTGTCAAATTTAAATTACTTCAGCTTGATCAAGACAAAATACATCTGTAAAAGATGGTACGGCCCCACCTTTATTCTTTTTACCACGTTTACATCCCTGCGCCTGTGCAAGACTTTGCCACTTATCTTCCCTTGGGATTAATGACTAAATTCCCCCCAAAGTCTTTGGGAGTCTAATGGTTGTAATTCAGCTGTGATCCTGCATGTCTCTACATTAAACAGCGAGTTAAGGCAAATATAACACAGTTCTGTGGTGCTTACAATAAGATCAGCTTCAATAGCAATGGTCAGCAAAGAATCATCCACACAGCTGAGAACAGAATACAAATACAGTTTTTTGGGGTGGACCATGCCCTCAAATATAAGAAACTATGCCTTTAATGCTGCACAGGACAAAGCTATTCAAAAAGTACCTCAGGAACGATTTCTTATCAATAAGACAACAATGTCCCCCTGCACTGACCTCTTCACTCTGAAGAGCAACAGTATCTGGCTTTCTGGAGTGCCTCAAAATTCCCATTTCAGCAGGCTGCAAATCCAGCTTTTCACACTAAGCTGAAAATACGGTTCATTCAGCTTTTCTCAGTCATTCTTTCTCCACCCAAACCTTCCTCATCTCTGTGAAAATGTGAATCTCCCAGACACTACATTCGTGCAGAAGACACGAAAACAGACTTGGGAGGAGAGTAATTCCAACATGCCAAGATACCAAACCCAGCTTTAAAGATACCACTTTGAAGGATCAGTACACACAGCAGTTCTGGACACCAGGACTGGGGTACTTTGAGGATACCCCTGACTGCATCTTACACAATCTTTTCACTACCTTCAGGAGCAGAGAGGTCAGCAGAAACACAGAGCAACACACAGGACAACAGACCAGGGAAAAATGCTGGAAGAGGTAAAGGCTTTGGAGCAAAAGACTCAGCTCTTCTTACTCTCCCTCTGTTGCACAAAATGTCAGATTTTTTCCTGCCTGTTCCCAATGTACTGACCAGTGTCTGCTCAAACTCTTATCTTAGTGTTATTCAGTCTCAAAAGTGAGCAATTCTGAGAGATCTGTGATGTTAAATCCACCAGATCCAGAATTCAACTGACTCTTGACACAGCAGAGAGGAATGTGCCATCCTGGCTCCTGTTCCCTGACTCAGAGATAAGATGTTGAACCTTCCCCTAAAGCTCCTCCACTTCCCTGATGTTTCTGCCCAGAGAAGCTGTGGCTGCCTCATCCCTTGAAGTGTCCAAGGCTAGGTTGGACAGGGCTTGGAGCAACCTGGGCTGGTGGAATGTGTCCCTTCCCATGGCAGGGGGTGGAACTGGATGATCTTCCAAGCCCTCTCCAACCCAAACCATTTTATGATTCTATATAAGCAAGTACCCTGTTGAATCCCTTTCCTTGGGATTTCACAGGAGCAGGATGGAAACACCACCCACAAAGCAGACTGACCCCTGAGCTCCAATCCCAAATGAAGGAGAAGCCTGAAAGCCATTCCTTTCCTCACCCTCCCATATGCTCTTTCACCAAAAAGCTCCAGAGACACGGTCAAGCTGCAGCTTCTCAGCAGTGTTTTCCGTCCATCCATCATGGAAGAAGGTCAGTTGTAGCTCTTGCAGCAGCTGAGGAGGTCTTTGTGGACACAATCCACTGTGCTGGATAAAATGAATTACTCTAACACTTGGGTGAAGGAATTTAGAAAGCTGAAGAGCAGAACAGAAAGCTCTCTGTACCAACCTCAGAAACTCTTGTCAAAACTATCTAGGAAGGGAGAGTTTATCCAGCCTCTGGATGCAATTTTTTTACTGGACATCCAGAATGCGCTCAGGAAAACCAAAATTGCCATAAACCACAAATCAAAGGCTGCTGCATCCACCAAACCTTGCTGAGTGCTCTAATTGCTAGGAATCCTTAAAAAAAAAAAATCGGGAAAGAACTATTCCAACTTGTTTAAAAAATTTAAAATGCAAAATTCTAACACATGACAAAGTGTGAGGAAGTCACAGAACCCCAGTATGGTTTGCGTTGGAAAGGACTTTAAGGATCGTGTCATTCCACCCCCTACCATGGGCAGGGACACCTTCCACTAGCCCAGGTTGCTCCAAGCCCCGTCCAACCTGGCCTTGGACACTTCCAGGGATCCAGGGGCAGCCACAGCTTCTCTGGGCAACCTGTGCCAGGGCCTCCCCACCCTCCCAGCCAAGAATTTATTCCTAATCTCCAGTCTAACCCTGCCAGCGTGAAGCTATTCCCCCTCATCCTGTCACCCCACGTCCTTGTGAAAAGCCCTGTCAATCTCAAACACGCGGATCAGGGCTGCCTTGAGCTGAAGAACAACTTCATGAATATGGAGATTTACCCATTTTGCATAATTCTGAACGGGAAGCACCTTGGGTTGATGCTGCCTCTCCTCATCATTCCCAGCTTTATCCAAGCAGCCAGGTGCCAAACACAACCGAAGGTGGCAGGGAAGGTTGTTTTTCCAGCTGGAGCGCGGCCGGACAGTTGCTGGTGTCAGCGGAACGCGCTGCCAAACCCCGGCACGGCCTCGCTGACAGGAAGAGCTGCTCCCTCTGACAGGGATGATCCCTGTGCTCCTACCACGCTCCTCTGCTGACAGAACTGGGACTCGCTCAGACACCTCATCCCATAAATCCTGGAGGCTTTCAAGGTTATCCAAAAATGTTGGTAATGAGAATGACCACTGCATCTTCCGGAGACGGAGGTGAAGTAGATCCCGGTGTCCTGATCTTTGTTCTTCCTTCCTGATCTCCTCTGCTCTTGGTGTGTGTTTCAGAGCGGAGGCATGAACTGCACTATTCACTTTCTTCTCAAGTTGAAAAGAAATCAGACCTTATTTTTGAGATTTTGGAGACTACCTGCTCTTCGAAGTAAGAGACAGGAAGAAATAGCCATGGGGATAAACACTACTCCCACCACATAACTTACCATTAACAGAAAACATGGAATCCCAGAACTGCTTGAGTTGGAAGGGATCTTAAAGCCCAGCTCATTCCACTCCCTGCCATGGGCAGGGACACCTTCCACTAGACCAGGTTGCTCCAAGCCCCATCCAACCTGGCCTTGGACACTTCCAGGGATCCAGGGGCAGCCACAGCTTCTCTGGGCAACCTGTGCCAGGGCCTCCCCACTCTCCCAGCCGAGAATTCCTTCCCAACATCTAACCTAACTTTCCCCTTTTCAGTTTGAAACCATTACCCCTTGTCCTCTCACTGCAGTTCCTGATAAAGAGGAACAAGAATGACAGGGGGTAACATTTAAAGCCAAACTGCTTTGAACATTCCACGACAAAGACCAAACACTTAATAAGAAGAAGTTACAAATATCACAAATGGAAAAGCAAGGCTTTCCCATTCCACTCATGAATATCCTAACAGAGACTTGTCAATAAGCTACTGAGCATCTTAGTTCTCAAAACGCAAATCCTGCTGACTTAATCCTAAAAGACAAGCCTGTCATTTCCCAGGAGAGGAACTCCACAGGAACGAGAGGAAACTCAACAGCGCTGGTTCCATGCCATCCCAAACACCCTCCTCATGGGGAAAAAAAAAGTGTACACACAGTTCAGGCATGGCTACAGCAAACACTGCTGCCAGAAGGCTTTGATGTGCAGAGGAAGAGTGGAATCCCCCAATGTGACAGATGCTTTATGGTCATTTATCTGTGGTAGCAACTCATATTCACCAGGGACAGAAGTGCTGAGTCAGGGCTGGCCAATCCAGTCGGTTGGCAGCTGCCAAAACAATTTGTAGAAAGTTGAGAATATGTGATTAAAAACTGTCTCAGCCATAACTACTCTGGTATCAAAAGACACCAAAAAAACCCTCAATACTCCATTCTTAACCCACTGATTTTAAGTAGTAATATGCTTTAACTGATAAGTTCTCACAATCTGTGAAATTAGAATGACATTAAGGATTATTTTCTAAATATCAAATACAGGCTCTAAACAGCCTTTGGCTGCATCAGGAACTATACTCCAGAGCTCTGAGAATAAGGCAGTGACCACACAAGCAGAGCCAAAACCTGACTCAAACTGAACACAGCCCCATTTTAATGGCATCCTTAGGAAAAAAAAAACAAACAAAACCAACAAAATAAAATAAGTGGGTTTTGTTGTTTTAAATTGCATTTGAGCAGAAGAATCTGTGTGTGCCACAATCCAATTTCACTGCTCACTATTTCTCTGCAGCAGTGATCAGTGACAAACCAGTGCAGGTTTATTCTAAGTTAATGCCTTTATTTGGTGCAGGAGATTAAAAAATAATAATAACAATCCCAATACAAGAGAGACTGAGCAGGTGACTCGAGAAGGAATGAAATTTCCACGATGCTCAATAAAAATCCATCTGGTGTTTACAGGCAGGTTCTGCCATTAATTTGGTACATTCCTCGTCCCCTGTGCTTCCTTTTAAAGAAAGCTACTGCTCACAATCCTGCCTGGAAAACCCAAAACAAGCCAGCTTTGGAATGGCTGCACAAGGTCATGTTTGATCTCCCTGGGAGGACAGACATCCAGCCATTCACCCCGCGGGAGCGGCGTGCGGAGGGTGCTGGGCTGAGCACATCCTCGAGCTCCCAGCTCAGCTGCCAAACAAGAGCCTTCCACAAGGCCCTTCCATCAACCACCCTTTTGTTCCCCTTCTGTAAAACCAAGGATTAGTTAAAAACTCTGTTTGGGGCACTTGCATGAAAAACCATGAAAAGCCAAGCCCTGGGAATGGTTTGTGTTGGAAGGGACCTTAAATCCCGTCTTATTCCAACCCCCTGCCATGGGCAGGGACACCTTCCACTAGACCAGGTTGCTCCAAGCCCCAGGCAACCTGGCCTTGGACATCTTCCTAAACCTCTCCACCAAACCTATTCAGAGTCATTCAAAAATACTCAGACAAAAAGCCCACGAAGGAAATCTCAGGAAGGATCAGCTCCAGTAAATTATCCCCCTAACACAGCTCTTATTTTCCAGCTCCCTTCAGGACACCGACTTCCACAGCTACACAAAAACTCGATGTTCTGATGCAACCAAATTCCAACAGCTAACCAAAACAGGCCAGTCTTATGCTATTCCAAGTGCTTCCAGAAAACATCGTGGACTGCAGACACCCGTGTTTACACAGCTCCTGATGTGACCCTGTTATCAAACCAGCCTCGCACAAATTAAGACCACAAAGCCCTACTGAAAAGCTGCAGGTTCACTGACAGGTCACGCTGGTGTGAAAACCCATCCAGGGAAACATCCAACCACACCGTGGGAGTTTACCTGGGATGGGATCTGACCAGCCACTTCCTAGTGCTGGAGATTAAATTCCATTTACAGTTTCTAGCCTCTCGTCTAATTTTCTGCTCCAAGACACCCGTCAGCTGGATGTTTCTGCATTAACCACACACACACACACACAGAGCATCTCTTTCAGCATGAAACAGATGCATGAGCAAATTTCATGCCATTTTTAAATGCTGGTTTGGGATTTTCACGTTTATGACTAAGGTGGGCAAACAGAAAAGCCAGATTAAATTCGAGAGAGTGGGGACAAAAATACACTGTCAGCATATTATCAAGTTCTAGTGAGTTCCTAATCTTCCTTATCAGTAATTTAAGTAATTTAAGAGAGCCAGTAATTTAAGAGAGCTTGGTATGATGCTTTGAGAGATAAATTATTCCAATAGATCATAACTGGCTTAATAATAATATCCTCTATTAAAAAGGAAAAACGCTTTCCCACCACAGATAACTAACACATTAGGATTGCAATGGAAATCACTTCCAAGACTGCTAGACCCAAACTTGGATCTATTTACACATGCTGTGAATAGACAAGAAGAGTTCATTTACAGATGGTTTCTCCCCCAGCCTGAAATGCATTTTGGGGGGAAAAAAAAAAGATAAATATTAAAACAACATCAACAATCCAGCACTTACCAGCAATCCTACAATCAACCATTGTGTGCCTTGTGACAGACAAGAGAAATAAAACCCACAAACACCAAGAAAACACAGCTCAGTTTTAAGCTTTCATGGCAGTAATGAAAAGCAAAGTGGGCAGGAAAATTTTAGAAAAGCCTTAAATATTCTTCTGTAACTTAATAGCGAAGAGAAATATTTGCTTAACCTCCGCCTTCACCATCCAAAAAAGAGCCAGTTACTCTTAAAAGCTACCAAATGCCCCAAGAAGAATTTGAAGCATGAACCACCACCACCAGAAAGCATCTGGGGAAGAGGCAGATGTCCCACAGTCAGAGGCTGCCCGGCTCAGACATCCCAAAAACAACTGTGCTGGAGACGCTGGTGACTCATTATTAGCGAAGGAGCAGAGAAACCACTTGAAGAAGTGAGGGGAAAATTCCATGTTAATTTAAGGGCACTCTCTAGCAAACCTTCCCCGAGCTCTGCAACATAAAAACAGTCGGACAGTCGCTAATAAATGCATTTTGTAAACACTACTGACAGCACTCAGCGAGCACAAGATGTGCCATCTGCACTGAGACTTACCAGGGACTAAGGAAAATAAAAGTACAGTGTTTACACGTTAAGTCCTTTCAAGAAAAAAAAAAGGTTTACCTTACTTTTAAAAATTATCATAACATCAATGACTTTAAAAAATAAGTTTGCTGTGCATATTTGTCATCAGAGGCAGTGCCATCTGATTCAGTATTCCCTTGATACAGTTCCTCCCTGTTGCAGGGCTTTATAAAAACAAAGAGCAAACCAATGACCTAGAAACAAATGTGGCCTCTCAAACTACTTTAAACTCATTAACTTTATACTTCTTTCAGGCTCATAACAACGTCTAAAACGACTGCCAAAAAACCTGGATTTAAACTTGCCAGGCTGCACTAGGAGAAGGTTTGGGTTTATTCCTTATCTGAAACCGTTTCAGGAGTAAAAGGCACATTTTTCATAACCCAAAGAAGGGAAGGGGGAGGGTGAAGAGGGTTGTGGGGTGTTTTTTGGTTTTTTTTTGTTTAAAGGGGATATGTTTACATGGCACAGAGCAGAGCCATGAATTCAAACCAGCTCCGGAACCGGAAGCTGGATGACATGTCAGCACAGCTCTCCACTAATTACCAGCATAATGAGAAGCAGAATATTTCTTTTTCCACGAAGAGATGACACAAAAAAATACTTCCCTGCAACACAACTAGTTATTTCTTGTCGTGCTGCCTGGTTGTTTCTTGTCATGCTGCCCTGTACCGTGCAGGCACACACAAACAAAGCAGCTCAAGGTATTGCTGAGTTCCAGGTTTATGACAGCTGAAATGTTCTTTTTAAAGGATTTAGCGCTGGAATTCCTCGGGAAAGAAGCTGACTGATCTGTGCACAGCAATGCAGGAGGAAAAAAAAAAAATAAAAGAGGAAGGTAAATATGCACCGTGAAAACTGTTAAAAATAACTCCCCGAGGTCATAAGTAACCATTTCAAAGGGGTGGTGGGAACAGGATCCATCTATAAAACTTCAATTTGAACATTAGCAAAGAGCCCTCCCTCAGCAAGAGCAATTACCACTGCCTTTCATGTGGCACAGGAACACACCTTTCCTTGCACGCTTGGCTGTGTCAGGTCTATTTTAAACACACTCAACAGCACTACAAAGGAAAACATCACACAGCCTCCCTTCCCATGCAGCTGAACATGCGGGTTGCCAAAGGCAGGCTGGAAGATTCAAGGCTTTCTTTAAAAGCCACTGAGCCCTAAAAGCTGCCCAGCATCTGCGATGCGTGAGGAACGTCCCTGATGGATGGGGAAGGTCCCTGATGGATGGGGAAGGTCCCTGATGGATGGGGAAGGAGCTCGTGTGAGAGCAACACACTGGTCCTACACCTCCTGTCCCCCCATAGCTGTGGTTCTGGCAACATAGATTCATGGAATCACAGAATGGTTTGGGTTGGAAGGGACCTTAAAGATCACCCAGTTCCACCCCCCTGTCGTGGACAGGGACACCTTTCACACGCACCATTTCAAGAGCATCTACTTGACGTGCTGCACTAACTCTACCTCGTGCTGGAACTCCGTTCCAGCTTCTGAAGAGCTTTAATCTGCTTCTGCCTTTCGCAGGCTATTATTAACCTCGGGGATAAACTTGCACCCTTTTAATCAGGTGCTTTAGCTGGATGCGTTCTGGAAAACAGGTACGGGCAGCAGATATCCTCTACATCCTCCGGCAGTAACGTGAAAAAAGATCACCTGCAACATTCACCAAGTCAAGCCTCGAGTGCAAATCACAGGATCCCAGGATGGTTTGCGTTGGAAGGGACCTTAAGGATCATGGCATTCCACCCCCGGCCATGGGCAGGGACACCTTCCACTAGAACAGGTTGCTCCAAGCCCCGTCCAGCCTGGCCCTGGACACTTCCAGGGATGGGGCAGCCACGGCTTCTCTGGGAAACCTTTTGCCCTCACGTCCAGTCCTTTTAAAGACAACTGGGAGCCCCCGGGCTGTGCCAGGGGCGGCCCCCCCGCCGCTCACCTTGTACACGTCGCCGTAGGTGCCGCTCCCGACCCGCTGGATCAGCTCGTAGTCCTGCTGCGGGTTCCGCCTCAGGATGTCCCCGCTCGCCCGCGCCGCCGGCTCCATGTCCAGCGCCGCGTCCCTCCGGGATGCTCCTACCGGCCCATGGCTCCTGCGGCGGGGAGGGGGGTCAGGGGGGGCCCGGCCCGGCCCGGCCGAGACAAAGGCGGGCGGGCGGCCGCGCCCTCCGCGGCTCCCGGGGCTCCC
>NW_020884946.1:2920571-2963180 GCF_003945725.1 Corapipo altera | reverse complement strand
CCAGCTGCGGGCGGTGGGCCGGGGCGGCCAGGCCGGGCCGGCTCCTACCTGCGAGCCGCAGCCCTTTGTCCCGCCGGAGAGGGAGGGAGGGAGGGAAGGAGGGAGGGAGGCAGAGCGGCCGCCTCCTTCTGCTTTTCCCTCCTCCTTTTCCTCCTCCTTCGCGTTCTCCTTCCGCGGCCGAGCCGCGCCGGGTCCGCTCGGGTCGGGACGGGCCGGGCCGGCAGCGCCGCCGCAGCGCCCCGGCGCGGCCACGGCCGGCCCCGCTCCCCTCCCGCTCCCTTCCCTGCCCTGCCCTTCCCTTCCCTTCCCCTCCCCGCCCGGCCCCGCGGGAGGGGGAACCGCTGCCCCGGGGCTGTTACCGGGCGCTGCTCCCCCCACCCCCTCCCGCGGCCCCGGTGCCGCCGCCACGTCCGGAGCCCGTGGAGCGGTGACAGGATGGTTTGAGTTGGAAGGGATCGTATAAAGATCATCCACCTCCAACGCCCCTGCCATGGGCAGGGACACTTTCCACCATTCCCAGGTGGCTCCAAGCCCCGTCCAACTTGGCCTTGGACACTTCCAGGCATCCGGGGGCAGCCACAGCTTCTCTGGGCAACCTGTGCCAGGGCCTCACCACCCTCACAGTGAAGAATTCCTTCCTAATATCCGTCCTAAATCTCCCCTTTTGCAGCTTAAAGCCATTCCCCCTTGTCCTGTCCCTCCATCCCTTGTCTCAAGTCCCTCTCCAGCTCTCTTGGAGCCCCTTTAGGCACTGGAAGGGACTCTCAGGTCTCCCCGGAGCCTTCCCTTCTCCAGATGAACACCCCCAGCTCTCCCAGCCTGGTCTCCAGAGCAGAGGTTCTCCAGCCCTCGGAGCATCTCCGTGGCCTCCTCTGACCCTGCTCCAACAGGTCTTTATTGTGGAGGGACAAGTGTGGGGGCAGGCACGGCCTTTAGCCTGTACCCCTTGGTCTGATGCAGGAGGAAAGCCCCCAGCTCACCTGTGCCACCTATATATTATATATATTTATATCCACATGTGTGTTTCTACCAGACACGAGGCTGAGCTTTCCATCTTTCACACCAGAGCTGTTCCGTTGTGTACATCCTGGTCGGGATTATCACAGCTGCCGTGGCAAAACCGAGCAGAGCTCCGGAGGCTGGGATGCTCCCAGAGAGGCTCTGAGGTGCAAGAGGAAGATGCAGGACTGCTCTGGATTGCAGCCTTGCAGCCACACCACGTAATCCTTCTCATGGGCTGATCAGGCACCCAGGGCATTTAGCTCTGTGGGCAGCCAGTGCAATGAGAGTCACACCAGAATTACCTCAGACCTGTTGGGACTTGCCTCCTTGGGCTCCCAAAGCCAAAAAAGCTTCTGTGAAACTGCTTCTGTGAAGTGGAAAGTATTCTGTAGCTGCCCTCCCCTCTTTGGAGGCCGAAATTCTGAGCAAAACTCACCTATGGTCTCTCAGGAAACCCAGAGGTGGGGATATGGGGTAGAGAAATGCTGGAATTCGCAGTAGCAGTCCCTGCACGTAAAATCATTAAGGCCTTAAAGGAGGTGTGATTTTCTAGGCGTAAAAACTACCACGTTCTCAGTGCAGGAAATACGTCTGCAGAAGTTAGGTTAGAAAAAAGAAAATCAAATGGATGCCAGATGTACGAGTCTTTTTGGTGTTCAGGATGGTTATTTAAGAACAGTTTCTGTGTTTTTGGCAGCCACACAGCCCACGCTGGTCCAATATAGTCTAATGACAATGTAGCTGGGCATTGATCCTCAGTTTAAAATGGAGTCTGGGTTTTAACCCCAAATTGGGATTTGTTTATGGGCTTGTTTGAAACTGTGTGTGTCAGGAGCAGGCTCCAAAATGTAACCTGCCCTGCTCCCCAGAGACAGGGGAGCTCAGGGCTGCTCTTAAAGAGGTTCCCATTTAATTTCCCTTTGTACTCTGAAAGCTTTCTACATCCTGTATGTTCTCTCCAACATAAATACCTAAGTTTTCCTGAACCCCCAACAAACAAGAAACTATTTACCCTTTAGGGAGCTGTATTTCCTCAAGTGATTTTTAACAAAACAATTACCTCTCCCCTCATAAATCAGCTTCCTGTGCTCCTGATACGGAGCTGTTTGCGTCCTTTTTCTTTTCCCTTCCTCAGCTGAAGGTTCAGACGCTGCTTTTTACTCTATTGATTTGCTGCTCCTGACAAGCCATCGGGTGACAGCACAGGAAAAAGGACATTTCATTTTCCAGTTGCAGATGGTGCATTAAGACTTGGCCTCCTACAACATCTCACAGATCCAAGGGCTGGAATTTAATGTAAAAGCTCCCATATTTTGTCCTTGCTGGGTTAAGTTTCATTTTCCACCTGGAGGTGTTGCTTCTCATCCCATATTGCCAGAGGTGAAGAGTGGGTTCTCGGAGCCCATCTCGTGTTCTGAGCTCCAGTCCACCTTTCCCAGCTGAGTTTCAGTCCCTGCTGGAAGCACTTCTGGGAAGTGTACGTGGATAAAACCAGCCCTGGGACTGTATTACTGCTGCAATTTCTTGATTAGAAAAAAAACGAGGAAAATGGAGAAAATGTCCCCAAGTTGCACTAAGGGAGGTTTAGGTTGGATATTAGGGAAAATTTCTTGATGGAAAGGGTGGTCAGACATTGGAACAGGCTGCCCACGGCAGTGTTGGGATCGCCATTCCTGAAGGGATCTAAAAACCGTGTGGATGTGGCACTTGGGGACATGGGCTAGTGGTGGCCTTGGCAGTGCTGGGTTAAGGGTTGGCCTCGATCTTAGAGGGCTTTTCCAGCCTAATGATTTAATTAATGATTGTGATGAGTTGTGCAAGGCTCACAGGGCAAGACGTGGCCGGACTCTGCGCACGCTGCCAGGCGTGTTCTCCTGAACAAACACCGATTCCCGCTCCATATTTTCCGCCCTAGACCACGTCGCTTTTCTGGTCAAGCGTGTTTCGGAATGTGCTTTTATGCAGCATCTTTCTGTCTGAATGGGTCCCAGCCTTAAAAGGAATGTTAAGTGGTTTTACATAAGGCATTACGTAGGATTAGAGAATGTGAGCTGTTTGTATTGTAGTCTTAGGAGGAAGAACAGCCAAGGTTATTTTAACGAGACACTGACCGAGATTCATCTCGGTAATGGGAGATGCAGGAATTTCTAACTGAACAATGTTCATGAAGGTGGTTTTAAAAGCAGCCAAATGTGGATGTACGTTCATTGGCAAATGAGAAACGCTGAGGTATGAAAGGGCAGCATGAAGAAAAGATACTTCAGCCCCTAGTTTTTGTAAATATCTTTAATTTCACGTGGTCTAACAATCTCAGGCGGAAGGTATTCAAAAACTGCTGCACCATCTTCCCTATGATTTGAGATGTATTTTTTCCCTAAGTCTGTGGTTTGGGTTTTTCAGGCTGGTTTTCCTCCCCAGTGGAACACACAGTGTTGCTACACCCTGTCTTGCCACGAGTGAAGGGCTCGCCCCGGAGCCATTCCCAAATCTCTGCAGGCACCTTTCCACCCCTGAGTCCAGTTCTTCTTGGCATCACTTGGGCAGCTTTCAGTGCTGTTAATGCTGCTTTACCTGCCTGCTGAGCTCTGCTACTGGGATCCAGAATAAGAGGGATAGAGAAGGCTTTGGGGGGTCCCAAATGGCCTCTCGCTGCTGGAATGGCCCTGTGGGGACAGTTGGGGTGGCAGCTGCTGTGGGTACAAGATGACAAGTACCAAAATGCCTGGAAAAATCTAAAGAGCAGAAAGAGGGAGAGGTCTTGGCAAGATGGATGGAGAGAACACAGCCAAGGGAACAGCTTCAGGCAGGAGAAGGAGGCCTGTTAGACACTTCTTATGTCCAGCTTGGGAATTCACCTGGGAAAGTCCAACATAGACTGAGGATCTCTCCAGTGGTTGTACTGAGATGCTCTGGGAAGAGAGAAGCCTTTTCAGGGTGTCAGGAGCCTTGTCTCCCTTGCAGGAGCAGGAGAATTAAGTGAGGCACAGCTCAGAGCCTTGTGCACGGATTTGTTTTTCACGGAAGGAAGAGGAGCGCTGTGGCTATACATTATTTTTGTGTCACCCTGTTTACGTAGATGTATCTCAGGGGACTTTGCAGCTGATTGTGCTGTTTGCATTCAAAGGAAGGAAACCAGCTGGATGCCCTTCCCTCCCATGTGCACGTGCAGGAGGGCAGAGGTGAAGCCCGGCAGCTCCACCAACAGCAACAGCTCAGCACGAGGATGCAGGAAAATGTGGCCATTCCACTAAAAACAGCACCAACAAGGGGCATTCAGAGCACTGCCTGGAAACCAGGCTGCTTCCCACGTTTCCAGGTGCACAAACCTGGCTGAAACATATTGCAAATATCTTGCTGAATCATCCAGGCAGGTGGATTCGGTTGGCCCCGCCAAGGGGAGCTGGAAGCCTTTTCCTGGCTGAGGTGTATCTTGAAGGGGAAATCCTAGAAACAAACTTGGCACACCCAGGGTTTGGCTTGGACTCACTAAAGCCACGTTGCAAAAAAGAAAAGAGGCTGGTGAGGAAGGATGTTTTCAATGTAATGTCCATCTGCCTGTCGGTGCAGGAAAGAACAAATGGAAAACAGCGTCGGAAATAGATGGGAAGTTGGGTTTAGGAGACATCTTACTGACCTCTGAAATGAAAATCATGAGTTGGAAGGGACCCATAAGGATCATCCAGTCCAAATCCTGGCCCTGCCCAGGACACCCCAACAATTCCACCCTGTCCCTGAGAGCGTTGTCCAAACCCTCCTGGAGCTCTGGTAGCCTTGGGGCCATGACCACTGCCCTGGGGAGCCTGGTCAGTGCCCCACCACCCTCTGGGGGAAGAACCTTTTCCTAATAAAGATAAATCACAGGACCACTGATTGTGCAAAGGCAGCCCCTGATGTAAAACCAGGCCTGTGGGCTTGGTTTGGTTGAAGTTTTGTGCTGATGGCTCTATATCTCCATGTTTGTTTTTTTTTTATTCTTAAGTAGCTCCTTCAGTTTCCAGAGCATCTTCCAGAAGGCAGGCCCTTCCCAGTGACTGATTAAGCAAGTAATTTAATTAACTGCTGGAATTCTGTCTCCTCCACAGTGAAATACCTCTGTTGCAGCCCTAGTGTGCAATCCTGTTTACAGAAGCAGCAAGGATAATTCCTTTGGCTGCAAAGCCCCTGTAAATGTAGGCGGCCATAGCACAACTTGGGGTGAGAAATGGGAACAGCAGGAATAGCAGGATTTCCTAAGCAACAAAGATCTGCTTCACTTAAAATATTTCAGTAAGGAAAAAAAAAAAACAAAAACCAACAAAAACAACAGAAAGATGTTAGGGAGGCTTTAGCTCCAGGAGCGGGGAAAAAGCTGTTTTGGTATTTCCTAGGAATTGTGGCCTCTTAACCCAAGAATAAGGGTGCAGAAATTAAAACAGCAATGACAAACGGGTAATTTCTCTCTGCTGAGGAGACACCCCCTTGCTCCACACAGACTCCTTTGACTTTCCCATGCACCTAAGAAGAAGCAGTGAAGGAGCTAAGACTGAGAAGGCAGAAGTGATAACAAAAACTGCGGGGAGGAAGCGAACAATTCCAGGATCCCTGGAGAACCACAGATCTGTCACCTGGAGGGGCTCAGGCAACGCCTTGTCGGTGTCATGGCAAGGAAAACCCGTGTGGATGGCACCGTTTCCCTCAGCAGCAAGTCCGTGGTGGCACCTGAGCAAGAGCAGAGCCTTGGCAGCGTCCCTTTGGCACCTCTTACGTAAGTGTTGCACAACGAGGGGCCGGGGATATGAAAAGCAACTCTAAGAGCCGCCTGGGTAAGTGGGACAGTCGAATCAAGGTAAATTATGAAACGGCTCCTGCCACTGCTACACATGAGGGACTTAATTCCAGGTTTTCTCCTCGTTCTGGGGCCTTCCCAGTGCTGTATCTCCCGTCACACCGGTCGGGAACCACCTGCTCCACTCTGTCTCTCCGTGGTGTTTTCTCTTTTTGCCTTGATTTAGCGTCATTTCTCCTCAAGAATCCTTCCATTCCGTGCCCATTCAGCACATCTGCTGTGGAATCAGCTCTTCGTGATCTGGCAGCTCGGGCAGCAAGAAAGGAAAGATGCTTCCCGGGAAGGGCTGTTTGCAACTGGGAAAATAAAGGGAGGATGAATCGGTGGAGTGGAGGGATGGATGAAAATTAACAAATGCTGAGTCACCCTCGGGAAACAAAATCATCTGCAAACGCCCCAACTTGGGATCATAGGAAATAATGCAGGAAAAGGCACTGGGAGTTCATGGAGACCATTCCCCTGGAACAGCACAGGATCAAACCTCTCCACTCCTCTTTCATTTGGACGCCACATGCCATGATGGCAAGAGAAAAGGAGAAAATGCCAGTAAATGGGGCAGTACAAGCTCGACCTTAGCAGCAATTCTCAAAGGGAATGAGGAAAACAGGACCTGAGCCCATCTTAGTTTAATTAGACTTTCAAATTAACAGATTTCCTTTTCCATCCTCCTTTTTTTTCCCTCCCCTCTCCATTTCCCAGCTGCTTTTCTTCTCATCTCCTCTTTCAACCCATCTGAACCCCTCTGAGTGTCCAGCAGAAGAAATATCCCCTCAGAACACCAATTTCTTCTCTGCTACATTGAAGCAGCAACAGGCATGTGCAATTTTGGGGATTATTTACAAAAATTCTAATGGAGCTTCTGCAGGGCTGAGCTCCTCGTGGTCACAGTGCCCAGCAGGATCCAGCTCCCTGCCACGTGAGCCAGCACTTCAGCAAGCCAAAATGAGCCAAAATTATGTGTTTCATCCTGATGCTGTAAACACAGGGAAGAAGCCAACCGGGAAGGCAGTCACAGAGTATTGGAGAAGGCACTCAGGAATTAGGTATCAGCATATCAATGGGAGCACAACAACACATGGCTTTGGCAGGGATCAGCTGCCTGGAACAGCAAATTGGTTCGGTTTTGAATGTTTTTCCCCGCTGTCAAAGATGAAGAGCGGATCCTGCCGGCTCCTGTGATTCCAGCAAAGCTGGATGGCCACCGGCTTTCCCTGACCGCTGCAGGCCTGAGTCCAGAAATGAGAAGCATTCTCCCAAAATCTGCTCCTGCAGATACAGTCTGGGGCTCAGTTCCCTCTGGTGACCACCACATTTCCAGTTTAATGGGTTGTTCCTTGAGCACTGTGCTGTGCATCTTCCAAAGAGCAGCACTGGGATGTGGCTTCAGAGACAGGTTGACTCCAGCAGCTTGTTGGAATCACAAGTGTGGGCAAACACTGGGTGAGGATGAGCGTGGTCCATATGGAGAGGGCGGGAATGAGCAAACTCCCTGTGGCTGGCATTGCCCAGAAAGCCAAACACACCCTGGGCTACATCCCCAGCGGTGTGGGAGGGGATTATTCTCCTCTACTCTGCTCTTGTGAGAAAACCCACCTGGAGTTCTGTGTCCAGCCCTGGGACTCCCAACATAATGAGGATGTGGAGGTGCTGGAGTGAGTCCAGA
Organism: Corapipo altera; assembly: GCF_003945725.1. Taxonomy (NCBI): domain Eukaryota; kingdom Metazoa; phylum Chordata; class Aves; order Passeriformes; family Pipridae; genus Corapipo; species Corapipo altera. Next base: position 2,955,690 of record NW_020884946.1, on the reverse strand, counting down.
GGAGGCCACAGAAAGGCTCTGAGGGCCAGAGCCCCTCTGCTCTGGAGCCAGGCTGGGAGAGCTGGAGGTGTTCAACCTGGAGAAGAAAAGGCACCGGGGAGACTTTAGAGCCCCTTCCAGTGCCTAAAGGGGCTCCAAGAGAGCTGGAGAGAGACTTGGGACAAGGGCCTGGAGTGCCAAGATGAGGGGGAATGGCTTTCTACTGCCAGAGGGCAGGGTTAGGTGGGATATTGGGAGGGAATTCCTGGCTGGGAGGGTGGTAAGGCCCTGGCACAGGTTGCCCAGAGAAGCTGTGGCTGCCCCATCCCTGGAAGTGTATCCCAGGCCAGGCTGGGAGGGGTTTGAAGCAACCTGGTCTAGTGGGCACCCCTATGATCCCAGTGCCCTGGCAGGGTGTGGGAGCATCCTGTCTGTGCTGGGTCCCCCATCCATGGACCCCTGTGGGTGGGTGCCCAGTACCCTAAACAAGCCTGGTTCCCCAGACAGGGATGTCTCCAGCGTCTGGGTGCCCACGGGGGTGCCCAGTCCTCCCTGAGGTGTGGATGCCTACAGGTGTGGATGCTCCCCATGATCCCAGTGCCCTGGCAGGGGCGACCTGGATGTGGGTGCATCCTGTCTGTGCTGAGCCCCCCATCCATCTCCCCTGTGAGTGGGTGCCCACGGGGGTGCCCAGTCCTCCCTGAGGTGTGGATGCCTCACATGTAAGTGCTCCCATAACCCCAGTGCCCTCCTGCCAGGAGTGACCTGGATGTGGGACCATCCTGTCTGTGCTGAGTTCCCCCATCCATGGCCCCCTATGGATGGGCACCCTTGAGAGTGCCCAGTGCCCTCAAGGTGTCGATGCCCCCGGGGTGTGAATGACCCCACGATCCCAGTGCCCTGCTGCCAGGAGTGACCCGGATTTGGGACCCTCCTGTCGGTGCCGGACCCCCCCATCCATCCCCCCCGCCGCGGGTGGGTGGGTGCCCAGGGGGGTGCCGCGGGGACCCTGCTCTGTGTGCCTGTGTCTCTGTGTGTGTGTCTCTGTCTCTGTGTGTGTGTGTGTGTGTGTCTGTGCCCCCCAGAGCGCGTTGCCCGCCGCTGCCCGGGGGCCGTGCCGGGCCGTGCGGCGGGCGGGGATGGTGCGGCTCCCGCCGGCTCCCCCGCCCGCCCCGCGCCGCCGCCGCAGCCCCGCCAGACGCAGCGCGGCTCGGAGCGCGCACGGAGCCTCCTCCCGCAGCCGCCGCCATGGCCCGGAACCGCCGGGACAGGAGCAGCTGGGGTAGGAGGCGATGGCTCGGCGGGGGCAGCGCGGACAATGCCGGGCCTGCGGCGGCCGCGGCCCGCGCCGGGGCGGGGCTGCGGGGGCACCGCGCGGGCGGGGGGCTCGGCCGGCCCGGGGAGGGGGCGGCCCGGGGCGGGATCCCTCTGAGGGGGGCACGCGGGGATCTGGGAGTCCTCACGGCATCCCTGCGGGGCCGGGGGTCCGCCCGGCGGGGCTGGGATGGGGGGTGCGGGATGGGGGTGCCCCGCGTTCCGCGGCCTCGCTGGGGCGCGGGCCGGGCGGGGTGTCCCCGGCTCGGGCTTGTCACGGCCCCGCGCCCCGCCCGGGGCCCGACACCCCCCGGCAGCTCTCCCGGGAGCCCCGCGGCTGCCCCGGCTCCCCTCAGCCTGCCCGGACACCCCTCGCCCTGTCCCTGGTGTCCCCTCGGTCCCGGAGGGGAGATGTCACCTCAGCCACCACCCCACGTCACCCGGGAGCAGGAATCCCCCTTACTCCCAGCCCACCTCGTCCAGGAGCAGGGATCCTGCTCAACCAACCCCATCTCACCCAGGAACAGGGAATCCCACTCACCTCCATCCTGCCCCATCCAAGGGGCAGGATTTCCCTCACCTCCAACCCATCTCATCCAGGTGTCCCACTCACCCTCACCCCACCTCATCCAGGGGCAGGATTCCCCTCACCCCCACCCCACCTCAGCCAGGAACAGGGAATCCCGCTCACTCCCATCCCACCTCATCCAGGGGCAGAGACCCCCCTCACCTACATCCCACCTCGTCCAGGGGCAGGAATCCTGCTCACCCCACTTTCCTCAGTCAGAGCCAGTGGCCTTCCCCGGCAGCTCACCCCTCCGGAGGGTTTTTCCCATTTCTGGGAGCCGTAGGGCTTTGTTGTCGTGTCACACCTTCCAGAGAAGGGGCCATTTTAAACCCATCCCCTCCCAACCCTCCCTGAGGCCGGGGGATTTGGGGGCAGCATTGCCGGGGAGCCGAGCGGGGTGACGGGGGAGGAGGAAGTTCTGTGGCTTCTTCCTGCAAGGCTTCAGTTCCCTCTGGAGCCGCCTGGATCCTCCAGCGGCTGCTGCTTCCCACTGGATCCAAAGCTGGTCCCACAGGTGGGCTGCACCCAGCAAGGGCCTCCTCTGCCTTCACGTGTCGCTTTACCCACTGCCACTGCCACGCTGTTCCGTAGGAAATCAGGATTTATCCAGCCATTTTCCGTTATTTGAGGCTGCTGGGGAGAGTAATTTGCCATTTCCTCCGGAGTCATATTCCGTGTGAGCTCACTCACCGGTGCTCCAGGTATCCTGGCTCCTCAGGCGGAGCCGGGGTGAGCTGAGCTGTGATGTTTAGATACACAAATTACATCCTAATTTGCGTAGATGAGTGTAGGATTTCCCATGGTAATGATTAACAGTTCAGAGACAAGCTCCAGGAAACGCTGGGATAACGGAGTGTGCGATCCGAGCCAGCGGAGCGGGCAGGGGGGCTTTTTTGGGAGGGTGAGGGGGTGGAAAATTAGCAAAGCTCATTTGATCGGTGCCGTGTTTGACTGTGACTTAACGAGGGTCGTCAGATCCTCGGGTAAACCGGAGGGAAAACTTGGCCAGGGAATGTGCTGCCGTTCTCAGCTTTGTCTCACAGAGCGTGCGACAGACGTGTCAGCCCCGCGCGTGTTGGGAATTGCACACACGTCCACGCGCTGGTGCTTTCCCTTCAGGTCCGGGTGGCAGGAGAAGGGAATGCAAATGATGCCAGAAGGGATGGAAGCGTGGAAAACATCATCTTGGGAAGTACAGCCTTCGTCCAGCAAGGCAATTAGGCACATCCCTCAGCCTTGTGCTGCTGAGCCCCGCTCCGGTGAAATGTGATGTGTCACTGAGTTGATGAACTCTCCCCTTAGATTCTCTACAAGAATCTGGAAGCATCCACGGATCCCAGTTGGATCTCTGTGGGATCAGCCGCCTTCCCCACAGCTCAGAATCATACCCTACATCCCACAGACGTTTTACCTATTCCTAGAGGATTTCCTGGCGCTTTGCCGGGCTGGTTGACATTGCAAGTAAGAAATTAAGAGAGCAAAATGCCTCTGTTTTTTACTAGGGGGGAAAAAAACCCAAACAAACTCCACCTCTAATAGATTTATTTATTCTATTTATACAACAAAACCTCATTGCCCTGAACGCTGTGTTTACATCCAGTGACTGCAGCATTGTCCGGTGACATCAGTCCATGGGGTGATTATTCCTCTGCTACATTTTTCAGCTGGTCGAGGAGGAGGCTCAGGCTTTTCCTGAAGCTGAGGAGGAAAGGAGAAAGTCCTTGCTTTGTTCTAAAAATGGGCTTATGGGTCATTAAAAATATTAGCGCTATTTTGAAACGGATCAAACTTTGTCCCAGTTACTCAGGCCTGGAAAGAGGCAGCTGCTTGGTGTAACCCCTCCTTTGTTTCGTGAAAATAATTGAGCTTTTTTAAAAGCTCACAGAGCAAGTTGGGGTGAGCGAGTGGGGGGTGTTGCCCCCGGTCAAAGCTGGCTCGCTGTCGCATCCCTGGGAGCTCATGTAGTGGGGTGGGATGCATCCAGAGCAGGATTTAGCCTTGGGCTAAAGGTTTTAAGGCTCTTCCTGAACCTGCTAAGTGGTGCACAGACCTCACAACTGCTGCCAGTTGAATGGTTGAGGCGGCTGAAGATGATACAAAAATCACAAATAATTCCTTGCTGTGAGTAGGGGAGCCTTCTTTTCCCAAAATAAGGCCTGTCAGTCAAAATCCTGCTTGGCACGGTGAAGTCCAGCCAGCTCAGGGAAGGTTTGTAGTAGATTACACTGATTTTCTTTCCTGAAATTGTTTGTGCTTGGCAGTTGCTGATGCTCGACAGCCTGCTCCCCCCAGTCCAGTAAAACCATTAGAGATCCCCTCTCCCAGTTGCTCCTTTAAACAGCAGGGACTGGAACAAATTGTGTGAAATCTCATGTTTCCCATCGTGGCCCGTGTTGCAATTGGAATGACCCACCCATCAAGAATTCAGTTGTAAAACCATGAAAGGGATTTCAGAGGTTATAGATACTTCGTGGGGGGGGTTTTCAAGCTGGATAGGAGATTTATGAGAGCTCCTAACAGGAACCAGGAAAGGCCAGGAACTGTTTTGAAGAGAAGGGGCTTGTTTCCAGCACAGGCCAGGCCGAGATCATCCCTGCCACACACTTGGGCTGCACAGCAATGGGTTAAACTGGGAAGAAAAGGATGATTTTGGTAGGTTGTTTTTTCCTTTCTATTTGTTATTTGATTTCTGACCTTTTATGGTGGGTTTTCAGATTCCACTTCCTGGCATTTCTTTGTGAGTCCGAGTGCTGGGAACCTGACAAGTGAAAGCTGAGATGTTTCAGACAGAGGGGCCTTTACACAAAAAGCCAGAAATATTCACAACTAAATGTCTGGCTTGTAAATGAGTGGAAAAAAAATGAAGTGCTGGGACTTGAAAGAAGAGACAAGACAACATTACAACATAAATATGATCATAGAATCATGGAATGGTTTGGGTTGGAAGGGGCCTCTAAATGTCATCTCGTTCCAACCCCCCTGCCATGGGCAGGGACACCTTCCACTAGCCCAGGTTGCTCCAAGCCCCGTCCAACCTGGCCTTGGACACTTCCAGGGATCCAGGGGCAGCCACAGCTTCTCTGGGCAACCTGTGCCAGGGCCTCCCCACCCTCCCAGCCAGGAATTCCTTCCCAATATCCCATCTAACCCTGGAGTTGGTTGTGTCTTACCACATTTTCCCTGCTAAGCCCATGGATGAGAAGCAGCACATGGAAATATTGTTTAGGGCCTGAGTGATGTTCAGGGGCAGAGGGATTTATATTAACTCCCCTGGATCACTGACTGGAACCTTCTCCAGAGGGGGAAGGAGATTGGGATGGGTGTTGTCATGCTCTGGGAGGCACAAGGTGGATCATTTCTGGAAGTCACTTCAATCCAGAGAGACCCCCAGTTTCCTTGTGCCTGCCAGAAATGCTCCCACTTGCCATCAGCTGAAGGAAGATGGGATGTTACAGCAGGAAAGGAACTGAACGTGAATTTCCCAAATGAGGTGGAGGCTCTGGAGAAGGGGCTGAACTCTGCCAAGCCCACAAAGTATATACTGAGTATTTAAGGCTCTCTATACACATAAACGTTTTCTCCAGACTGTAATTGCTTTTAGTGCTGTATCCTAGGATTCTGTGGCATGTTTACCAGACTTTAATTTTCAGGCAATTTTAGCAACAAAAGGGTAAAAATAATTTAATGTCAGAAATTACTAAATCCAGCACTGGTGGTGGAGATGAAGGGAGGCTGTTGCTGACAAACAGAGCAGATGAAGGACCATGCAGAAAATGTGTGCTGGGGGTGAAGCAGGAGTTTTGGAGGTGTGTTCCTGGAAGTGTTCCAGGCCAGGTTGGATGGGTCTTAGAGCAGCCTGGTCTAGTGGAAGCTGTCCCTGCCCATGGCAGGGGTTTGGAACGAGCTGGTCTCTGGTTTGCTTCATTCCCAAGGTAGCTGTGTGCCTGTGTCTCTGAAGCTTGCTAATAAGGAGCTCAGCCTGGGAATTCCACAGCAGCAGGAATTGCTGTTGCTTCAGAGCCAGCTGAGCACTGGAGCCTCAAGTGAGTGGTAGTAAGTGTTGTCATTAAAAAGCTTCACGTTGGACTTTGGCATTTGAGGTGTTGTAACAGACAGATTTGGTGGCTGGTGATCATCCAAGCTTTTGTTTCTGTCAGCGTTCACCCAAACCACTCGTGTTATCAGCAGGATCATTCATCTCCTTGTTCCCTCTGCCAGAGGGAGAAGGGGCTGAGCTGGCCACGCTGGAGCAGAGGTGCTGCCAGCTGGGTGACTCAGGGCTGGCAGGAAGGAGGTGCACTCCACGTCCTGCCACTGCTCCAAAAAAAGCAAGGGATGAGTACCAAGCCTGGCAGCAGCAGCCACTCCGTTCAGCTCCCTGCTCCAAGAATCCTGGGGTGCAGAGGAGCGGGATGCTCGCCAGGAGAACGTGGGAGTGCAGGTTGGATCGGGCAGGGGTGTTAGTTCTGCTGTGCTGTTGGGGTGTGAGAGTTTGCCCAGACTTTGGAGAGGACAGTTTGGGATCTCAAAGGGAGCCTGCCAAGTGTGGCCTCTGACAGTCACAGAATCAATTATGTTGGAAAAGACCTCTGAGATCATGGAGTCCAACCTGTGACCGATCACCACCTTGTCAAGTAGACCATGGCACTAAGTGCCACATCCAGCCTTTCCTTGAACACCTCCAAGGGCACCTCCCTGGGCAGCCCATTCCAATTGACCTGCCATTCTTGATTACTGAAGGACAGGGCTCATTTTTTCCAGGACAGTTTTCTTCACCTGTTTATCAGCAGTGCCCTGCAGCTCCCTGGGTGCAGATCTTCATCCCGAGCTCTGTCACTGACCCATCACTTCCACAGGTTCATGGCAGAGCTGGAATTACATCTGTATTTCCAGACTGGGAAGGTGCAATTGATTTCCAAATAGGGCACAAAGAGGTCTGGCTCTGCCTTCCCATTCCCTGCTGCATTTCCCAGACCACCAGCCCCTGGTGTAAGGGGACAGCAGGAGTCCTGGCAGAGGTGAATGTGTCACTTCAGGGGGGCTTGGTGGCTCTGGTTAGTGGATGGGCAACACCTGGGGCTTTCCCTGGAATCCTCTGAATCCATGGGGCTGAAAAAATCCCAGCAGAGGTGTGAGCAGGGTGGAGGGAGGGTTGTGTGGCCAGCAGTGACCTGGATGCAGGAGTTGCATGGAGAGAGACTATTTACAATGGCCTGGAGTGCCAGGACAAGGGGGCAATGGCTTTACACTGACAGAGGGCAGGGTTAGGTGGAATACTGGGAAAAAATTCTTCCCTGTGAGGGTGGGGAGGCCCTGGCACAGGTTGCCCAGAGGAGCTGTGGCTGCCCCATCCCTGGGTGTGTTCAAGGCCAGGCTGGACAGGGCTTGGAGCAACCTGGGCTAGTGGGAGGTGTCCCTGCCCATGGCAGGGGGGTTGGACCAGGGTGAGTTTTAAGATCCCTTCCAACCCAAACCATTCCAGAATTCCATGATATAGAAAGGAGTGTTGACTCTGTGTCATTAAAACCAGCTTGGGAGCCTTTCTGTCCTGCTGGCCTGGAGCTCTTGGGGAGCACGGTGTGGGCAGGACCACAGAGCACGGATGGGTGTGAGAGAGGGCTTTGCCCAGCCATGGTTCCTGCTCCATCCTCTCAAAGACAGTCTCCCAGGAGCACCTCAGTCTAGACACCTTATGGCAGCCCCTTGCTGAGGGAATTTGCCAACTCATAGCCAGGCCAGGCTTGGTGCCTCGGGATGCAGCCCTGCCCTGCGTGCATCCTTTGTGCAGGATCAACACAGGTTACTGCTGAACAACCCCCCCTCTGCCCTGGCAGTGTGTGTGCACTGCTTCCATGCTTTATTTCCCATTTTTCCCTCGTTAGCTGGATGAGAAGCAGAGCTCTGTGCCAGCCTGTCTGGGAGAGGAGGAGAGGATTCCTGGTGCATGCTCAGAGCGCTGCCGCCTCTCAGAGCCTCCCCAGAGCCCTGCTGATCATCACTGCCTGTCATGTGGCACATGAATTCAGCATGAATAGAGGGAGCAGAACTCATGTCCCAGCAGCAACCACGCTGAATGTGATCAGTGCAAGGGGGACAACAGCTTGGAGAGGGATGTGTGGCTTTGCCAGAGCCGTTGTGGAGGGCAGATAAGCTTCCTGGAAGCTGAAGCTCTCTGGAGAGGGATGGGGGCTGACTGTAAGCTCTGTTCAGGGCTTGGCTCGTGGTGTGCTTGGTGGCACTGTGATATGTGAGTGGTGTAAAAGGCAGCTGCAGAAAGGACCCACAGGGATATCACTGCTGATCAAACTAATCCCTGGAGAGCTGCTGATAAGCAGCCTGACACAGTTGATACAGGGATGCTCTATTCCAAGGAAATAACAACAAGTTAAAGATTCCCATCAAGCCTCTATTTTCTCCCCTTGGTGTATTGTGTTTTTCAGTGTGGTAACTTGGTTTGAATACCCTCAGAATACAGCACTGCATGACATCTGTGTGTTTGTGTGGGTGACATCTGAGCTGGGGTTGTTCAGCTGGAGAAGAGAAGGCTCCAGGGAGACCTCACTGTGGCCTTCCAGTGCTGAGAGGTGGCTTATTGAAAGGAGGGAGAGTGACTTTTTACATGGGTAGATAGTGGTGGGACAAGGGGGAATGGGTTTAAGCTAAAAGAGCAAGGGATTAGTTTGGATATTAGGAAGGAATTCCTGGCTGTGAGGGTGGGGAGGCCCTGGCACAGGTTGCCCAGAGAAGCTGTGGCTGCCCCTGGATCCCTGGCAGTGTCCAAGGCCAGGTTGGACAGGGCTTGGAGCAACCTGGGCTAGTGGGAGGTGTCCCTGCCCCTGACAGGGGGTGGTATGAGTTGGGCTTTAATGTCCCTTCCAACCCAAACCACTCCAGTATTCCATGATTTCAGCAGGGGGATCGGAGCCCAGGCTGCCCACCCTGCTTTCCACAGGCAGTGCTGAGGTGATGAGACTCCTGGGATCCAAGGAAGCATGAGGAGAGCAGGGCTGGCAAGTTGGCTTTCTCAGGCCCTGGTCTGGCAGGCTGTGTTTGCACAGATGATGGGACACGGCTGCCTTTCATCCTCTGGGATGAAATGTATTTATTGTGCAGGCTCATTTCAGGACAAGGCTGATTTATTGGTGGCTCTCTGGGAAGCAGTCAGCACTTCTGTGTCCTGTTCTTCCATAGCTGAGGAAGAACAGGCTTCAGCAAGCATTCACCAAAGGTTGCATAATTAGTGGCATGGAATTTACCTGATTTATTCTCCTCTAGGAGCTTAAATACATTAGACACGTCTGTCAGTCTGCACAGAGGCACAATGTGAAATACACTGCTTTAATTTAATTCATTTTAGCCAAAAGTCAGTCCTAGACCAGTTGGAGGATGTTAATGTGTTGGGTGTTTTTTTTTAATGCTGTCTGACAGTACAAATGCAAATGCAAATTCTGCTCTCCTTCCCCTTTCCCGCTTGGAATCGCCATATGGAAAAGGGAACGTGGCTTCCACCCCGCTTCGGAGCCATGGAAATGAGCTGTTATGAAATGGGGAAAAGGAACTGTATCCTGACAGTTTCTGAACGAGCAGCTGGAGAATTGACGTAATCGCAAGGCGCCGGGAGAGGGCCGGGAGAGAGGAGGAGTCATCCCAGAAAATGAGTGAAAACAAAACTGTGTTTAGGAAAGCTGAGCCCTCCTTCCTTTCCTTTTTGGCCGGGTGGTGCTTTGCCATTGCCAGGTACAGCTTCCTTCGAAGCAAATAACTCATTTCTGGCCAAGAAAAGACCAGTTCAGGTAATTGATTTCCAGTAACGTGCAGCCATCTTATAAAATTAATCCCTGGCTCTCCAGTGGGGCAGATAATCTAATAAGCAGAGCATGGAAGTCTCATCACATGGAAGTAAATATGAAAATAATTAGGAAAATGGTAAAGTTCCGTCTGCCAGTGGCACACATGAAAGAAGCAGAGACAACAGGGATGAAATTAGTTCAGAGACCTGCTTGGTATGATCTCTCTCTCCTGATGTCTCCAATGAGATGGGAAATCAATACATCCTGCTCATAATACCTTGTGTTTTGCCCCTGTGTTGTGCAAACAGTCTGATTTTCCTGGTGTTGAGGTGATGGAATTAAGGACACCGTGGCTGCTTTGGGCTGTTACCTGTGCCTGGAGACGTTCTCCCAAAACCTGCCAATATCTCCTTGAAAAAATTATTCTCCTTCAGATTCTGATGTTTTGAAAGGACAGAACGATCTCTGCTCGTCCGCACTGGCTGTTGCTCTTCCCAGCAGCTGAACTGGAGGGAGGGGAAATCCTGGGAGATCCCATCCAGGCACCAGGGGCTGGAATCTGGCACCAGGTGTCCCTCTGGAAGCAGGAGGGGCAGGGACTCTCCTCAGTCCTCTGTGCTGGTGCATCTCTGTCAGACAGTGGAGGGTGGGATTTGCTTCCAGTTGATTTGTGAGAGTGGCACCACATGGTTAGAAAATATGTGAAACATTTTTAGGGTGTAACTTCCTCCTGCCTGTCTTGCTCCTTTTTAAAAAAATGCTACTTTTCTTTCACCTTTAAGAGTTTTAAATCATGGAATCATGGAATAACAGAATGGTTTGGGTTGGAAGGGACATAAGCTAATCCAGTTCCACTCCCTGCCATGGGCAGGGACACCTTCCACTAGACCCGGTTGCTCCAAGCCCCATCCAGCCTGGCCTTGGACACTTCCAAGGATCCAGGGGCAGCCACAGCTTCTCTGGGCAACCTGTGCCAGGGCCTCCCCGCCCTCCCAGCCAGGAATTCCTTCCCAATATCCCATCTAACCCTGCCCTCTGGCAGTGGGAAGCCATTCCCTGTGTCCTGTCCCTCCATCCCTTGTCCCCAATCCCTCTCCAGCTCTCTTGGAGCCCCTTTAGGCCCTGGAAGGGGCTCTCAGGTCTCCCTGGAGCCTTCTCTTCTCCAGGTGAACACCCCCAGCTCTCCCAGCCTGTCTCCAGAGCCAGGGAAATTGGATTCCAACCAAAATGCTGGTCCCACTTGCCCTCTGTCTGCATGCCTGGAAGTGGGATTTGTCTGGTCCGGGAAGGTGGCACAGCTGTGTTACCCTGATGTTTTACTTAGAGTCAGGAATATTTCAGTTTAATTTGATTTACAAATTTTTTCCTGCCTCTGCCATGAGTCACATCCTATCCAAGGATCTCTCCACTGTCCTTTCAGTGCAGCTGTACAAAGAAAATAAAAACTGGACTTGGCTAGCTGAGCAGGGCATTGGGAAACACCACAGGAGAGGAGATGTTTCCTATCCTTTATATCCCTTTTTTAGTGTGGCAGTGCTTAAGCAGAGCCCAAAAGCCTGTGGCCCCTTGGCACCTGGCCATACTTACCTGTTGGGAATGCCTGGATGCTGGAAAGGGTGTTTGGTGTGTGCCTGCTCTCAGAGACCTTCATTTTCAAGTCATTTGGCGACGTGTGCCTGAATCCTGAATCTATGGATTTGAAATGGGAAGGTTTTTGTTTTTTTTCCTGGAGGCCCCTGAACAGTGACACAGAGCAGGGCCTGATGTTTGAAGGGATTTTAGTGCTGCAGTCTGGTGGAGAATCCTGCTTTTCAGAGCGTTTGGGACTTTTGTTTGGCTAAAAAACCTCCGAGCATCGGGAAGAAAAGATCTTTGTCTTTAAACTGCGAGCAAAGAAAGCTCGTAGTATATGTCCAAGAGCCACCAGAAATCCCCTGGCAACCAGGCTTAATGATCCCAACACTTCCTTGAGAGATCTTAGGAAATCAGAACTCCCTACAAAAGAGCTGCTGTTATTTAAAATATGAAGTTTGTGCTGGAGGCTTCTTTACAGAGAGGCCGGGAATGGGCAAAATCCTGTTCCTCTTGGAATTTATAACTTCATGGGCACACACAGCCCCTGTGCTTTGAAATGGCTGAAAACTGGGTCCCCGAGGTCAGGGGCTGAAACAGAGGCTGAGGGGGTTTAGCTTGAGGCAAAACTTTGGAAAGTTACAGCCTGAGCCAGTGAAGCGGGAAGTTTTTGTCGGATTGTGGGGAAACTTTCCATCACACGTTCCTTTCCCTGCTGGCAAGGAGGTCTCACGTGGCTGGAGGTGAGCTGACTGGCATGATTAATCACCTTCAGCACCTCTTTCCTGGGCTGGAAAGTTTGGAAAGACAAGGAAAGGAAAATTACTGGAGCTGGCCTGCTCCTTGCAAACCCCAGGGCTGAAGTGTCCAGGGATGACAGGTCCTAAAATGTATCCAGCTCCTGTGAGATCCTCCTCTAAGGCTGGATAATCCCTGCACAGCCTGGGCAGCAGCTCCACTGGGAACTGTGCCATTTCCAAGTGGGAAAGCAAGCGGTGCCTGTGCTTTGTGCGTGGTTCCCACTTGGGAGTGGAGGCTTTTATCGGGATGGCTTTGTGTGTTCCTGGCCTGATTCCTGCTGGGAGTGTCCCTGGGGATGCTGCTGATGGCAGGAACAGCGGATTGCACTTGGAGCATCAGTGCAGGCTGCACGTGGAGCAGGGAGAACAGTGGCACAGGATGCCTAAAGGCTGCATCCTTTGATGGAGATGGGAGGTCCTTGGAAACCTCAGCTGGAATGCTGCATCCATTTTTGAGTCAGCCTTCGGGAAGGGCCTGGTGGGGAGTGTCCAGAGGAGAGCAGATCCCTGGATAACAGGAAAGAAGGATGACTGGGAGGCTTGGACTTCTTTTTTCCAGCAGAGGAAAAGCTGAGGGAGGTGTTGTGACAGTCCCTGTGTGTATGCCAGGAGTTGTTGCAGGGAACAACAGGGTAATTCGTTCTCCATGTCAACTCTCGTAGGACAAAAAGTAACGGGTGTGTTTTGTCGTGGGAGATTCCAGCAGGGAACTCTCTGCCTGCAGGGACCCCATGGCAAGGAGTCTCCATGGGGATGTCTGAGGCCAGGTTCAGCAGGCATCTGCTCCAGATGGGTTATTTGGGATCTCTGGCCTCTCACCCTGCCCAGCCCTGCCGTGGGCGACTCTGCAGGAGCTGGAGGAACCAACGGCTCCTGTTTCCCTGTGTCCACAGGTAGTTTTGCAGACAAGACCTACGAGTGGAGCTCTGAGGAGGAGGAATCTGTGAGGAAGGCAGGACCAGTGCAGGTCCTCATTGTCAAGGATGACCATTCCTTTGAGCTGGATGAGGCCGCCCTGAACCGCATCCTGCTCTCCGAGGCTGTCAGGGACAAAGAGGTCGTGGCCGTGTCCGTCGCCGGAGCCTTCAGGAAAGGAAAATCATTCCTGATGGACTTCATGCTGCGGTACATGTACAACAAGGTGAGGCTGCAGCTCAGGGGGCTCTTCCCAGGGTTCTGGTGCTGCTGCTCGTTGCTCCCATGTGGTGCCCGGGGATCAGGAGTTGGTGCTCTGGGAGTGCTCAAAGCCTCTCATTAGTGTGGGCTCTACAGAATAAAACAGAGCAGATCCTTCCACGGCCCTGTGCACCCGTGGGTCTCTTGTGGAATCTTCACTTTGGAGCAGGGATGTTCACATCTGCTGCCCTGAATCATGGAATCTTCAAGTTTGGAAAAGCTCCCTAAGATCACCGAGTCCACCCCTTCCCCCAGCACTGCCAAGGCCACCACTAACTCATGTCCCCAAGTGCCACATCCACACAGCTTTTGAACACTTCCAGGGATGCTGACTCCACCACTGTGCAGGACAATCTGTTCCAATGCCTGATCACCCTTTCCATGAAGAAATTTTCCCTAATATCCATTGTAAACCTCCCCTGGCACAATTTGAGGCTGTTTCCTCTCCTTCTGCCCCTTGTTCCCTGGGAGCAGAGCCTGACCGCCTCTGGCTCCCCCCTCCTGTCAGGGGGTTGCAGAGCCAGAAGGTCCCCCCTGAGCCTCCTTTTCTCCAGGCTGAGCCCCCCCCAGCTCCCTCAGCCCCTCCTGGTGCTCCAGACCCTTCCCAGCTCCATTCCCTTCCCTGGACACGCTCCAGCCCTCCAATGTCTTTCTTGTCATGAGACGCCCAAAACTGACCCCAGGATTCAAGGTGAGGCCTCTCCAGTGAAAGGAAGTAAAAACCTCCCTTATAGGATTTTTAACCTCCTAATCTTTTCGTAAGGAAATATCTCCAACAGGGACTCTCCCCTCCAGCACTGGGACAGAAGCAGCACAGGGGAAAAGGGTGAAACCAAAGTGAGATGAGAACTCACAGCAGCTTCTTCTGCTCCTCCCTGCAGGATGCTGTGGACTGGGTTGGAGATTACAACGAGCCCCTGACTGGTTTCTCCTGGAGAGGAGGATCTGAGCGGGAGACCACTGGCATTCAGATATGGAGCGAGGTTTTCCTGGTGGACAAGCCCGATGGGACAAAGGTGTGTTGCCTCTTGTTGGTGGCCAGCTCATTTTTCTCTTCCAGCTTTTAAGACTCTTCTGCCTTCTCTTAGGTGGCTGTGAAAGTTGAGAGAAGGTTTTCAATGCCTTATCCCTAATTTAGCATGGATGGGTTTAATGCAGTGAGGTGATATGACGTCCCAGTGTCCCTGATATGCTCTCCAGGTGTCCCTCTAAGTCTGTGCATCCCGGAGTTTTTGTCTGTGTTATTCCCATACATCTTGGATCTGAGGTCCTTGCAAATTACTCCCCTTTCCTGGAGCAGCAGCTGTAAAATGGAGTTTCTCCGTTCAGGGTGGTCAAATACAATGCAAAATGGGATTTTGGAGGCATCTTGCAAATTCAACTTGCAGGAATATTTTGTATTTGTCTACTCTTTAATGCAGAGCCCGACACCAAGGCAACACTGAGTCATTCAGGGTGTGATTTCTAGTGCTGACTGAAGGTGTTCTGGGTTAAGGAGGTGCAATAAGTGCTTGGTTTCTATGACACAAAGCTGATACAGACTCAGGAAAAGACTCCTCTGCACTGACAGCAAGTGTTTGAGGAGCAAATTTGCATTAATTTCAGTGCCTGCTGGAGTCATCCTGCTGTCAGGAATGGCTGGAGCTGCTCTTTCCCCTTGTCCTCCACCAGCACTAACTCTGAGGCAGAAGCAGTGAGATTCCCAGCAGAATACTGAAGCTGGCATTCCAACCCCCCACCCCTTTGGCACGTGAGGGTGGATTTCCCTGGATGCAGATGCCGAGGGGGTGCTGACGTGGATCTTTGTGGATCTTTGTGCCCTGTCAGGTCGCGGTGCTGCTGATGGACACGCAGGGGACCTTTGACAGCCAGTCCACCCTGAGGGACTCAGCCACCGTGTTTGCCCTCAGCACAATGATCAGCTCCATCCAGGTAAGGAACCTCTGGGCTGGGGGGGCTCATTCCCCAGGAACCACAGAGCCTGGCAGGGCTTCCCTTCCTGCCATCCCGGTGGGTGGGATGGGAGCTGTGTCTCGGGACAGAGCTCAGCACATCCTAAAAATGGGGCAGCAGGAGGATTATTTGGTTCTGAGAGGCCTCCAGGCTGGAGCATGACAGCCCATGGTGCTCCCAGGGCCTGTCTTGTACCACACCAGTCCCCACCTGGGACCTTGCCTGTGTCCCCATGGTGGTGTTGGAGGCTTTGACCACATCAAACGTGTGTTAGCCTGAAGGACAGGCCATTCTGAGTGATCTGAAGTCGTTTTTTTTATTTAAATGCAGGTTTATAACTTGTCCCAGAATGTGCAGGAGGATGACCTGCAGCACTTGCAGGTAAGAGAAGAGAAGCTTCAGGGTGACCTAATTGTGGCCTTGCAGGACCTGAAGGAAGCTGCAAGAAAGATGGAGAGAGACTATTTACAAGGGCCTGGGGTGACAGGAAAAGAGGGAATGGCTTCAACCTGACAGAGGGCAAGATTAGATTAGATATTGGGAAGGAATTCCTGGCTGTGGGGGTGGTGAGGCCCTGGCACAGGCTGCCCAGAGAAGCTGTGGCTGCCCCTGGATCTGTGGAATCCAGGGATTCCCTTCCAGGCCAGGTTGGACAGGGCTTGGAGCAACCTGGGATAGTGGGAGGTGTCCCTGCCCATGGCAGGGTTTTGGAAACAGATGATCTTTAAGTTTCCTTCCAATCCAAACCATTCTGGGATTCTATTCCATGACTGTAAATTAGAAGCGTAGATGTTGCCATCTGGTACTGGCTCAGTACAGGTGACCCCCCTAAGGGCAATTCCAACTAATGGGATTTTTGTGGGACAGGTGTCCTGCCCATTTCCTGGAATTACCTCCTGCTTTCTCTTCTGTTCAGGTGACTGATTGATTGATTGATTGGTTACATAGGTTTTTTCAGGAGCTTAAGGAAAAGGAAACAAAAGCAGAAGTCCATCTGAAAAAAATCATCATTTGAAGACTTCTGAATTATTTCAGTCTGTAAATATTATTAACAATAACACCTTTTTAACACTGAATTTATCCAGTGCAACTCTGATCTTCCAGTTTGGATTTTAAGCCGTTATTGTTTAACAAGTTGACCCACTTTTAGGCATCTGTGAAATACATTACTGTGCCTTCAGTTTGAAATTGGAGTCCAGAAAGACTGGAGAGTCTTCAAATCTTGCTTGTAGGCTGATTTTAGAGTCTTTGCACAGCGGGAAAGTACTTATTCCTGAATTCATTTCCGCTCGTTCCTGGAGTGTTTAGAGGGAGCAGGGCTCCAGCAGTTCCCTTGGAGCACATGAAGTTTCTGGCTGGTATGAAAGCAGCAGCAAGCAGCTGATTTGAGCCATTTTGCACAGATTTGGCAGCCAAACCCTCCAGGCTGAGACCTTTCACGTGAGGGCTCAGGGCGGTGATTGTCCGTAACGGCTCCAGGTGCCTCTGGGATGGGGAGGGGAAGCCCAGAGCCAGTTTGTGTTCCAGCTCTGCACATGGAGCTGTTAGGCCTGGATCGTAAATGTCCCTTACTCATTCACAGAATCATAAAATTCCCTGAGCTGGAAGGGATCACAAGGATCATCAAGTCCATTTCCTGGCCTTGCCCAGGACACCCCAACAATCCCACCCTGTCCCTGAGAGCATTGTCCAAACCCTCCTGGAGCTCTGGCAGCCTTGGGGCTGTGCCCACTGCCCTGGGGAGCCTGGGCAGTGCCCAACCACCCTCTGGGGGAAGAACCTTTCCCTGAGATCCAACCTGACCCTGCCCTGGCACAGCTCCAGCTGCTCCCTCAGGTCCTGTCCCTGCTCACACAGAGCAGAGCTCGGTGCTGTTCCCGTGTATCCCACAGCCCAGCTGACTGTCCTGTTCTTTCCTTCTCCTTCCAGCTTTTCACCGAGTATGGCCGGCTGGCCATGGAGGAGACATTCCAGAAGCCTTTCCAGGTGAGTCCCGGCCAGTTCTCTTGTCCCTGAGCCCGTTGGCTTCACCACGAGGTGTCACTGCAGGATGGGAGGAGATGGGATTGCCCTGGGATGGGCTCAGCTGCTCCAAGGAAAGGCTTCGTGCTTCACTGCCCCCAGAGAGGCTTCCAAATACTTCCAACATCCCTTTCTTTCCTTCCTGAACCTTTGCCTTCCCAAGAGCTCTGCCCTGTCCTGCCAGGCTTGGAGAGCAGTTGGTTTTCCTGCAGGTTTGTCACACTCTGTACTTTGGAGACTCTGCCCAGCTTTTGCCAGGGAATCCCCTGCTCCTGGCAAAATGAAAGGACAAAGATTAGCAGAGCTGCGGGAAGGCTCAGTTTAAGTGGGGTTTTAGCTTCAAATAAGGGACATCTGTTCACCCTGCTGCTTCCCAACCTGTGAAAAGCTGCTGTTCAAAAAAGGAGAGCTTTGGGCATCCACAGTAGGTGAGAGGGTAGTTGGATGGGGGTTTGTGAACTTCCCAAAGTGGAAAATAGCAGAGAACAAAACATGCTGCAAAAATTCAGAGTGATTGGGAATGGGTTACAGCTATTTTACATTTGCTTTCCAACATAAAAAGAGAATTGTTGTCCTGGAAGGACTGAGGGGTTTATAGTCTGTCTGTGGTCAGGAAGTGGAAGTGAAATTAAAAGGTTAAAAAATATGACAAACGGACAAAATTGAGATCTTGGGAGAATTTTAAGGGTCTGTTGGATGCTGGCATGGGCAGATGACTGATAAAGGATGTGAAAACTACCAGTAAAAATACAGGACTTGTAGTAGCAAGAGCTTGAAGAAGGTTGTAATATGGTAGAGCAGAAAGCCAGACATTAAATAAATATCCCTGCTCCTTATTTAAAAACTGTGGGGATAATGCAGCCAAATATTCCAGTGAAAGTGAGATACTTCCTACTCCATCAGTAAAAAGGAGGCTGTAAGGGGAAACTTAAATATGCTTAAATCATTAGGGCTGGATAATAGGCTCTGATTTTACCAAAGACTTTAATTGCTGTCAAGTCACACAGTTGGTGGATGGTGAGTCTTGTCAAACAATCCCATTATCAATTTTTAAAAGGCACGAGCTTGGTTGATAAAGGTAACTCTCACCATGTTATATCTCCTTCTCTAAGCCTTATCTCCCCAAGATGCTGATTAAAAGCAAATGAAGTCAGCATTGTCTGGTTTAGTCCATTGTTAATGGATTAAAAACTCATTAACTGATAGATGCCAGAGCGTGCTGAACTAATTTTAATAGGGAATGATCATCCTTCAGAAGTGTTTCCTCAGGGTCCCCCCAGGCTCTCTCTGGTTCAGTGTCATCTTCAGTAATGATCTGGGGGGAAATATCAAGCAACTGCTTGTGGATGTGACAAAATCTGGTCGAAGGATTGATGGTGATGTGGCCAGGTGAGCTCTGGAGATCTCCTGTCCACATCCCAGTGTGGGCTTGTTCCTCCAAAACATGTTTTTAAAGACAGATGAGGTTTTTTGATTAGGAAGCAGGAAAAATGAGGGTGAGGAGGCCCTGGCATAAGTTGCCCAGAGAAGCTGTGGCTGCCCCTGGATCCCTGGAAGTGTTCAAGGCCAGGTTGGAGCATCCTGGGCTAGTGGAAGGTGTCCCTGCCCATGGCAGGCGGTGGGACTGGATGAACTTCTAGTTCCCTTCCCACCCAAACCACTCTGTGATTCCGTGATTCTCCAAGTGTGATGGTTAAAAAACTGCAGTTTCACTGATCCTGCTGGAAGGGAAGTGAGGCTTGGCAGTGGAAAATCAACATTTTCCTTCAGCTCCCTGCTCTCCACGGTGTGTCCTCGCCCCGAGGAGCCCTCACCAGACACCAGCCCTGACTGTGGTGCCTTCACAAAGGGGTGCCTGTTGCTCTGCTTGGCAAACACAGCCCATCTGGAACAACTTTACTTGAGGAAAAAAACTAATAATTCCCAATTCAAGGCGGGCACAATGTGTTTGTGGAAAAGTCCTAAACATGGACACATCTCTTAAGCATCTCATGGGCTTCAAAAGAACAGCGTGTCCCCAACCAGCTCACTGGGTGCAGTGGTTAGAAAAGGCCAACTCACTGTTCTCTCCTTTTTTTTTATTTTTTTTTATTTTAACCTTTTCTGATGTTTTATGGAAGAGAAATAAAGAGCAGAAATATTTCCCCTCCCTTCACTGGATTTTTGTTCTAAACATAGACGAATTTTAGGGAAATTCCAATGAAATGGATTCCACTTGCTGACCTGCTTCTTCGTGTGCATGAGAGGAGCCCTGGCAGCCCTGCCAGACCCTCCTGGACTTCCCCCTCCAAACCCTTTATTTCTTACATGGGATGTTGATCCCTTGCACAGACGAGGCACTGGAGACCTGATTTCTTCTGAAAATATTTCATTTAAAGATTCAAAGTTGACCCTTCTGGTATTTATTTATTTCTTGCCCAGGAACTTTGAATGCCTCAATAAAGATTACAAAAGCCAGTGATTTCTTATTCACCCTCATTCCTCTGCATCTGCTTCTCATTAAAAGTCTGTCTGGAAGGCTGCCCAGTGAAAAAGGCTGAAAAAAAAAAAGAGCCTGTAAAATTCCCATAGGATGGAACTAAATGTGGCTGGAATTAGGGAGCTCGCTGCCTTTTGTCCTGGTTACCAACAATCTCTTCCCCTGTTGTGCAGCTGAAATGATTGATGATGTTCTCCCCGCCAGGGAGTCAAACTGGTGCAGCAGTTTGGGGTGTGCTGCCCCCCTTTTCTTGTCTGCATGGTCTCAGTGCCATGATGGGGTGGCAGGAAAGACAGGAGATGCTGCTGGAGCTGGGAAAAGACTCAGGGCAAGGTTTTGTTGTGGCATAAAATGGGCGTGAAGGTGCTGGTGGGGTTCAGCCACCGCAGTGGACTCCAAGCAGCAGCTCACTGTGGCTTGGTGGGTGCTGTATAACTCTGACCCCACTGTTCTCTGGCTCTGTTTTCCAGTCCCTCATATTCCTGGTTCGTGACTGGAGCTTCCCATATGAATTTTCCTATGGATCTGATGGTGGTGCAAGATTTTTGGAGAAGCGGCTGAAGGTACATTCTGTCTGCTCTGGGTTCCAGGCCAGGTTGGATGGGGCTTGGAGAAACCTGGGCTAGTGGAAGGTGTCCCTGCCCATGGCAGGGGGTTGGAACTAAATGGTCTTTAAGATCCCTTCTAACCCAAAGCATTCCACAAATCTGGAATCTGCCATCACTGGGTGTCAGGAGTGAACTGCAGTGCTGGTTATGGTCACGTGCAGCCAGTGCCTTAAAAATCACAGGAGAGGCATTTTGGGAGGATGAATTTCCTTGCCATGTTCCTTCTGCCCAAGCCCAGCTCCCTGGAACTCTCTTTCTGGGAGAGGCAATGGATTCCCAAGAGACCAGGACTGATGTTTTAGTAATAGGTAGTTTTACACTAAAATTGATGGGCAAGGGGCCCCAGTGGGATTAATCGGGAATTGCATGGGTGATCTGGGAGTGGAGAGACCTAATTAAAGGCAAGACAAGAAAGGCCCTGGTGGGAAATCCCAAATGTTTTTGTATTCCAGTCATACACAGACATGCACATTTTCTAAAGGATAATAACATGCCCCAGGCCCTGTGGTCAGAGATACACCAGTTCCTTGGTCTCTGGAGGAGCCTTGTCTTTGTCCTGGTGCAGTAAATCCCTAAGGCATGTACTTCTGTGTTGCTTTTTCCTGCTCTAAGCAGCCAGCAGTGTGGAGTATCCCATGCTCCTGCCAGCACTGCTGGCCCAGCATTATCCCAGTATTCCCATCAGAAGAAAAATCCCTCTCCCCAAACTGGGGGAAGCGAAGGGGCAGCACCGATCTCTTTGTGGTGACCAAGGGCCTGAGGGAACAGCTGGAGCTGTGCCAGGCGAGGGTCAGGTTGGACCTCAGGAATAGGTTCTTCCCCCAGAGGGTGGTTGGGCCCTGGAACAGCCTCCCCAGGGAAAGGGTAATGACTTCAAACCTGCCAGAGCTCAAGGAATGCTTGGACAACGCTCTCAGGGACAGGGTGGGATTGTTGGGGTATCTGGGCAGGGCCAGGACTTGTACTCCCTGATCCTTGTGGTCCCTTCCAACTCAGGATATTCTGTGACTTATTCTCTCTGGCAGGTGTCAGGAAATCAGCACGAGGAGCTGCAGAACGTCAGGAAGCACATCCATTCCTGCTTCACCAAAATCTCCTGCTTCCTCTTACCTCACCCGGGCCTCAAAGTCGCCACCAACCCGAATTTCGATGGGAAACTGAAAGGTACGAAGGCAAAGCTCTGCTTTTTAGGCTGATACAGCTTAGATGCTCTATCAGAGTGTCCTGCTTATTCGTGAAACCTCTATAAGTATTTTCCATGAAAAAACCTCTGGGAGAGGAGTTGTATCCTTCTCCTAGTTATGTACACACACCCATCTGCTTCTTCCCAGTCCAGCAAGACAGACATGGGAGGCAAAAAGGTGTGGGAGGCTGAAAAGATCTGAGTGCTGCTGGCAATACCCACTGTAAGGACACTGACAGGCAAACTGGGAAGGGCAGGGATGAGGCTGGAAGTTTGTGGATGTGGTGTTAAGCCTGCAGTTAATTCCTGTGCCTCACCAGGCTCAGAGTGGTGCAGCCTGGTGCTCGTGGAGGGTGGAAGGCCGGTTCCACCAGACCTTGAAAAGCTTTCCAGGGAATATTTAATCCTCCTGACTTATCTGATCAGTGGTTTCCCTCCAGGGCACACTTAGTTCAACAGGTTAAAAAAAAAGAAGGAAGGAAAAAAGAGAGAATTCTCCACCCCGAAAGGAGCCACATGCTGTGGGTATTTTTAGGTATTTTGTTGTGAGGTGCTCACCAGCGTGGCTGGTTCCAGGCTGCTGCAATCTCAGCAATAGAGTGGCCCATTAGCCACTCCAAATAAATCAGCAGACAGCTGCAGATGATAGTTCTTCCCTGCTTTTATCTGGCTAGTGCTCAGACTTGTTCTCCTGGCAAACTCCATGCTGAGCAGTGGGAGGGACAGTGAGGCAGCAGGAGGGAGATGTGCTGCTGGAAAAGGAGCTGATCTCTGTAGTTCCCCCTTAATTTCAGGTGCTGAGTAGGATTAACAAGTGGTTTGTGCAGACAGGGGTTGTCAGCAGCTTCTTGACACAGTTTTCTTGTCCCCTCAGAGCTGTGCTCAGCTTTCTGTGCTCTGGTGGAGGGAATGTGGGAGATCTTCTCTGCTCTCCTTATCTTCCAAATGTCTGGCTGTTGCACTGTTTTTTCTGTCTTCAGTCCCATATAGTTTAATTTAAATGGCAGCACCAGCAATCCCACCAGTGCCTGAGAGCTTTTTCCAAATGCTCCTCGAGCTCTGTCAGGCTTGGGCATGTAACCATTCCCTGGGGAGCTGTTCTGGTGCCCAACCACCCTCAGGGGGAAGAACCTTCTAGTGGAAGGTGTCCCTGCCCATGGCTGGGGATTGGAATGAGATTGTCTTTAAGGCCTCTTCCAACCCAAACCATTCTGTGATTCTCTGATGCCATTTTTGGGTTTTTTTTTCCAGAAATAGACGACGAGTTCATCAAGAACTTGAAGATTTTTATTCCTTGGCTTCTTAGTCCCCAGAGCCTGGATGTTAAGGAGATCAATGGAAACCATATCACCTGTCGAGGCCTTGTGGAGTATTTTAAGGTATTGGCCTATTAAGAGAACATGGGTTTATTCACCTGTAGCCTTTTGCTCTAATTAAAGGGGAAAACAGGAGCAGGCAGGGCTGCCCTGATAGTCCTGACTCACTGCAGCAGAGGGCAAACACCTCATGGGCCTGTATCTGACCTCACAGTGAGCCCAAAATCTGGGAGGAGCTGTTTTCCTCCCCTGGAGAATCGAGGACTAGAGGGGGGTGAGCTGAGGGCTGTATTCCCATTGCCTTTGGAAAGAGCTTATTTTTGTTGTCATGACTACTGGGACATTTCCATGGGAAACATTGGTGAGTAATTCTCACCACCTGCTCTCCAGGGCTACCTGCCTCTGGCTCCTTCTCCCTCAGGGAAGGACAGAGGTAGGTGCAAATCCAGTGGGAAGGTGACTGGAGCCTGGAGTCACTGACCCAGGCCACAGTGGGTCAACCTCGAGCCACATTACATCGCATTTTCTCACCAAAACCACCTCGTGCCAGTAACATCCTCCTCCTTTAGATCCTGTCACAGCTGTGTCTGGAGCTGGGTGGGGGTGGTTGGTGTTGCTCATGTGTGCTGCATTCCTTGTGATTTCCTGTTTTCCAGGCATACATAAAGATCTACCAAGGGGAAGAGCTGCCACACCCCAAGTCAATGCTGCAGGTACGTGAGTGGGAGCTGGTGGGAATCCATGCACTGGAATTGCCATTAATTCCCAGAGTTGTCCAGCTAGTGCAGCACACTGGGTGTTCTGTGACTGCATTCCAAAAGCCTTAACGTAACAACCCAAGGAGCAGCGTTTTGGGAAGCATTTGGCAGTCACGGGGCCTGACGTGGCTTGGGAATTGCCCCTTGGATGGGCTGTGGGGAATTGCTGGCTGCACAGCTCGGCTGGAATGATCCCCCACAGGTGAATAGGGGATCCATGGGGCCACACAGGGAGGTGACAGGGCTCTGCATGTGGGCAGTGGCTCCTGGGCTGCTGCTCCACTCCCGGAGCCAGCCGGCATTCCGGCATTCCGGAGGGTGCAGCTGGGGCTGTTTACATATGGCTGAGCCTTTTATCTCTTTCCTTGCTGTTTCCCACAGCCAAAGCCAAAGATTTCGTTGCTCTGGCTTGGAGGGAGGGAATCCTCTCTTCATGCAGGCTTTTGGATGTGTAAATAGGGGATGATCTTATTTGGGATTGGTTGGAGGCTGGGAGAGCACACTTGGCTAAGCAAGGGAGCTCCTGAATTCCGGGTGTCCACACGTGTGTCCTGGCTGTGAACACATGTGGACCATGAGTATCCAGAGAGCTACTTCCTGCTGTTCCACTGCTTAACCCTGTCCTTCTGCACCTTAATTTTGTGTCCCTTTTTCCCTTCTTACAGGCCACAGCAGAAGCCAACAACTTAGCAGC
This sequence comes from Corapipo altera, assembly GCF_003945725.1. NCBI lineage: Eukaryota > Metazoa > Chordata > Aves > Passeriformes > Pipridae > Corapipo > Corapipo altera. The sequence continues at coordinate 2,931,478 of NW_020884946.1, read as the reverse complement.
AGTTGCCACTGCCAAAGACACCTACAGCAAGAAGATGGAAGAGGTGGGTGGTGTTGAGCATGTCTGTTCATGGTGCTCCTGTCACTCCTGCATGGGATCCTGGAATGGTTTGGGATGGAAGGGGCCTTAAAGTTCATCTTGGTCCAACACCCCTGCCACGGGCAAGGACAACTCCCACTGGACCAGGTTGCTTCAAACCCCTTCCAGCCTGGCCTGGGATACACTCCCAGGGATGGGGCAGCCACAGCTTCTCTGGGCAACCTGGGCCAGGGCCTCCCCACCCTCCCAGCCAGGAATTCCTTCCCAATATCCCATCTAACCCTGCCCTCTGGCAGTGGGAAGCCATTCCTGGTTGTCCTGTCCCTCCATCCCTTGTCCCAAGTCCTTCTCCAGCTCTCCTGGAGCCCCTTTAGGCACTGGAAGGGGCTCTCAGGTCTCCCTGGAACCTTCTCTTCTCCAGGTGAACAGCCCCAACTCTACCCTCGTGGGGAAACCTCCCTGCTTGGTTTCCTGGTAGAAAATGTCCTTCATGGATTTGGCCAGGTGTCAAGGTTTCAGGGAGGGTCTGTACTATATTCCTGGTGGAAAAAGGCTCTTTCTCCCAGAGAAAGAGGACAGCAAAGCCTGATATCATGGCAGGACAGGGGAGGGTGAGTGACATGTGGTCACTGCTTCATCCCATGGCAGCTCTCTGCAGACCATGTGGCCTCTGCTGAGCTTCCATTCTCTTCCCAGCGTTCCCCAAAAATGAGATGGAGTGGGGTGGTCACCTGTGCCATGGCTGGTGCTAATTAGGGGATAAAGTCATTATAAACTTTTCCCCAGTGCCCTGCTCTGTCAGCCCAACCCTCAGCTCTGCTGAGGGGCTGGGTGTGATGTTTTAAGGTGGAGCTCAGACCCCAGGCTGTCTCCAGCAGCTTCCAGGCCCCCACTCTGTTCATCCATAGTATCCCAGGATTATATCACAGAACACTGGAAATCGCTGCCGGTTGGCAGGAAAAAAATGTGGAGCTGCATGGCCAAACTGCACCTTAAAAAGAATATATCCATACTCTGATGCAGAAGGAAAATGCTTCCAAATAGGGTTTTCCATCTCTAGAAAATGCTGGGATTCAGGGTCAGTGTCGGGAAGCTACGAGAGAACTGAGCAGGGAGCTGTGGGGTGGGGCAGCAGCCGTCTGTTTAACCGGGTGGGCAGCCCAGTCGTGGAGCAATTCCTGCAGGATCCAGTGGTCCTGTAGAGCCCCAATCCCTGCGTTTTGCACGCCTGTGGGGTGCTGCCGTTCCAGGGGTGTGACGTTCCAGGTGCCATCCCAGTGCCTTTCCCAAACGCAGGTGTGCGGGGGGGACAAACCCTTCCTGGCGCCCAGCGACCTGCAGAGCAAACACGCGGAGCTGCGGGAGGAGGCGGTGCGGCTGTTCCGGGCCGTGAAGAAGATGGGAGGGGAGGAGTTCAGCCGGAGGTACCTGCAGCAGCTGGAGGGGGAGATCGACGAGCTCTACATCCAGTACATCAAGCACAACGACAGCAAGAACATCTTCCACGCCGCCCGCACCCCGGCCACGCTCTTCGTCGTCATCTTCATCACCTACGTCATCGCCGGCGTCACCGGCTTCGTGGGCCTGGACATCATTGCCAGTCTGTGCAACATGATCATGGGCTTGACACTTATCACACTCTGTACCTGGGCTTATATCAGATACTCTGGGGAGTACAGAGAACTGGGAGCAGTAATAGACCAAGTGGCCGCAGCCTTGTGGGACCAGGTAGGATAAAAGAGCTTTTGGTTTAAACAGAAAAACACCCCCACCCTGCTGAGTTCTGGAGGGGATTTGCCTCCCTGTTGAGATGGTTTGGGATTTTAGGGTTGTTAGAGCCAGCAGATCCAGCTGCTCGTGCTGTGATCTGTGCCCTGGTTTAAGTTTTAACCCACTCCTTAGACCTTCCAGGTGGGGAAAGGAGGGATGGAGGAATTGCTTTCAGTGCAGTTTGTGGAGTTTGCTGCAAGGTGAGGTGTCTTAGGGATGTCACAGCCCTGTGTTAGAGCAGGGTGAACAGCAAGGCTGGAGCTGCATCCCTGAGGAAAACAAGCTGTGTAGATCCAGGCTGGGCATGAGAAAACTCAAAGCAAGCTCTTTTGTTTTGGCTCTTTTTTTTTTCCCCCCCACTTTTCTTTTCCCCCTCCCAAAATGTGAGTTTGTGGAGCCTCAGACCTTGTGGGAATGGGGCAGCTCTGCCATGGATCCCACTGGGATCCTCAGAGCCGGTGTGTGTGCTTGTCCTGTGCGTGTCTGTGTCAAAAAGGAAGATCCATCTCCCTCCCCTGGTTCAGGGCAGGGATTTTGGCTCTCCTGGGTCTGCTGGAGGTCAAGGCCAGGTTTTGCCTCTGCCTATTTTGGCACCAGGCCTTGCTTTCCTGTTACAGCCCTTCCCTCTTCCCACTGCAGAGCTGGTGAAAGCCCAGGCCCTGCATGCTCCACTGACCCCCTCTGCCCATCCAGGGGTGCAATCCATGTTCCCAGAGAGCTGGAAAGCTGCACTGGCCTCCTGCTCTTCCATGGCAGAGCCGGGTGAGCTCATCCCTCAGAAGCCACCAAGGGTTTGATTCCTGGCAGGAAGGGCCATTCTCCAGACCTTTACCTGCTCCTTCCCTGCTTTTCATCCACCAGCAAAGTTTCCATGGAGAGCAAGCATGTTTCCCTGCTTCCCTGTGCCGCTGGAGCTGAACATGCAGCTTGGGGAGAAAAAAATGGAAGCATTTACTGATCAGTTCCTTCATTCCAGAGCTGGGTAGTGGCAGCACATCACCCGTGTCCCAGGTGGATTCATCCTGGCTTCCCTGTTGCCAGCAGCCTGAGCACCCCCAGTAACCCCCACTCCAGTGGCTCTTTGCTCAGGGACACTTCCCAGCTGCCTTTGGGATTTGCTGGAATATTCAAGCCCAGCGTTTGCCCATCCCAGTGCAGGCAGCAGTGGGAGTTCAGTAAGAGCAGCACGCAGCAGGAAGTTGCTGCCCACTTACAAAATGCCCAGCTGGGGGAAAATAAAGAGGTTAAAGTGCCTGGAGCTGCTCCATGGCTCCTGCTGGCCCCCATGGCTTTCCAACCAGAGGGAAAGTTCTCTGGAGCAGGAGCTGTGCAGGCGGGTGGTGCCGGGCTGGGCAGTGGGACTCTGCCCACCACGAGCCACAGGGCTGCCCCAGGGGGATTCCAGGCACTCATGGCTCCATCCCATGGAAGTGGGACTGGATACAGGAGGGATGGACAGACTGGTGAGGGGTCCTGCCTGTTTGGGATGAGCTCCATGTGCTCCCATGGACACGTGTGATACACAGAGATGTTTCTCTCTCTTTCTGTCTCCCCCTTCCCAATGCCTCTCCCAGGGAAGCACAAATGAGGTAAGTGGCTCTTTGTTCTCCGCATGTTCCCTCGGGCCAGCTGGGCCCTGGGATCCCGGGAAAAGCCTCTTGGACCCGGCTGCACGTTTGGGCTTGTGGAGGATTGGGATTGTGAGGGCTCTGGGCAGCAGCTCTGGTTGTTCCCTTTGATACCAATGACTGGGGAAGGGTGTTGCTGTGGGAAGTGCTGGGAGCCAAGTGGGGGAGAGATGTGGGCAGGGAGTGTGCTGATGTGATGGGGATTTTCATCTCCCATCAGTTCTGTTTGGGGATTTTCCAGTTGTGCTGAGAGGTCAAACCCAAACCCAGTTTGTTTTGGAGCACCAACTGTGCAGGTGCCTCTGCCCCCCTCAGGTGAGACCCCAGCTCTGGGACGCTGTCATGGTTTGAGGGGAGGCTGTGGAGATGCTCCAAGGGCTGGAGACCCTCTGGAGAGCTGAGGGTGTTCACCTGGAGAAGAGAAGGCTCCAGGGAGACCTGAGAGCCCCTTCCAGGGCCTAAAGGGGCTCCAAGAGAGCTGGAGAGGGATTGGGGACAAGGGATGGAGGGACAGGACACAGGGAATGGCTTCCCACTGCCAGAGGGCAGGGAAAGATGGGATATTGGGAAGGAATTCCTGGCTGGGAGGGTGGGGAGGCCCTGGCACAGGTTGCCCAGAGAAGCTGTGGCTGCCCCTGGATCCCTGGAAGTGTCCAAGGCCGGGTTGGATGGGGCTTGGAGCAACCTGAGCTAGTGGGAGGTGTCCCTGCCCATGGCAGGGGGTAGCACTGGATGGGCTTTAAGGTCCCTTCTAATCCAAACCCTTCTGTGATTCCATGATTTATGGACACAGCCACAGCAGCCCCTCCTGGGCCAGGCTCCTTCCAGCTCCCCTTGCCTGGCAGTGCAGGATCCCAATGCCCAGCTCTTTGCCAGGCCAGGGCTGAGGGCCTGGCTGGAACCTTGTTCAGGCAGAACCTTGTCAGCACCTGATTAACCCAAGACAGATTTCCCACTAATCTGCATTTACTGCTCACGTACCTTAATCCAGGATTGCAGCCAAGTGGCTCCCCAGTGAGGCTGTGACAGGACAGCTCCATCTTTTGAGCTGTCACCAAAGCCTGCCAGCTCCATCTGTCAGTGCCAGCACACTTTGGAGCCACTGAGTTACGTGTGGAATCCCTCGAAAAGAAAACACAGCAGTTAAAAATCAGCCCATTCCTCCCCTCCCAGCCAGGGCAGCTGTTTGGTACCTCGCTGATACCAAGCCAGCAAGAGGCAGAACAGGGGCTTTGCTGTTGATGAGCTCTTGGACAAACCCTGCTAAGAAAAAATCAGCGCTGAGACACTGGTTTGGCATCAAAAAAAACCCAAAAAATAACCGAAAATGCTGCAAGGTCACTTATGGGTTTGGAGGTGAATTTTCAAGACACACAGAGAAGTCTCCTCCACCAGTCCTCTCTGTTCCCAGACAATCCTGAAACACCACTTCTGTTCCCTTGTGGGCCCTTTTGGGATGGGTTCAGCATCACCTTGGACATCCCTGGATTTTTCTCATCCCCCACCTTTTTCCTCCTTGCTGCAGCTTCAGCCTCCTTCATCCACACCCTGAGCACATGAGGAGCACCCTGTCAGTGTGAGGGTTCCTGCCTGTCAGGTGCCTCTTCCCAGCCCCTTCCAGAACTAATCCTGGCTCGCCAACAGTTCCCAGCAGGAGCTGCTGGGATTTGGGTTGTGTTTTTTTTAACTCCCCCGATGACAATTTCATTTAAAATGGGAATGTCAGAGCCATGACAAGTCCTCTTCAGCCAGACCTGTGTCTTGGCATCTCCTGTGCCTTTTGTTCTGGGATAAAGGTGAGGGATAAAGGGGGATGGTTGGATGGGGGAATTACTTGCCTTTCACCATCCCATGGCCGCTCTGGTTCAGCACCGCAGCCACTCCTGAGTGTCCTGACCCTGGAGTCACTCCAGGACTAGTGGAAAATGGTAAAATCAGAAGGAAAAAATTGGCAACATCAGCAGAAAAACGATCAGGACAATGACCTGTCACCGCCTGTGGCCCTGGGTGTGATGCAGTTACGTTTCTGCCCGGTGGGGAAAGCAAGCGCTGAGGCTGCAGGAATTTAACTCGTAGGGAAAAACAACCCCCGGGTGTCTCTTCCTCGTCGTCCGAATTATTGATTGAATACAGCTCAGAAGGGGTGAGATGTTTGAAAAATTGGAACTGTAGAATCACAGAATTCCTTGAGTTGGAAGGGACCCACAGGGATAACCCAGTCCCACTCCTGGCCCTGCACAGGACACCCCAACAATCCCACCCTGTCCTGAGAGCGTTGTCCAAACCCTCCTGGAGCTCTGGCAGCCTTGGGGCCGTGCCCACTGCCCTGGGGAGCCTGGGCAGTGCCCAACCACCCTCTGGGGGAAGAACCTTTCCCTGAGATCCAGCCTGACCCTGCCCTGACACAGCTCCAACTGTTCCCTCGGGCCCTCGCTCCACGAGCTGGGGATCTCTGTGTGTCGGACGCTTGTCGCGATCGTGTCGGTGCACGGAACAAACACGGGCTGTGGTGGGCCGGGATGTGCCGCTGCAGAACAAGCGTGGGCTTGGGAACAGGGTTGGGAATGGGGTTGTAAGTGAGCTGTGTGTCTCTCCCCAGGCCTTGTACAAACTGTACAGCGCGGCCGCGACCCACAGACACCTGTACCACCACGCCTTCCCCGCCCAGCGCGCCGAGCCCGACGGCCCCGACAGGAAGAAGGTGTAAATCCCAGCACGTTCCCTACCGATGCATGATGGAGGTGGTGCCGCCGTCTCCTCCTCGGATCCAAGCCCTCACCCTCGTTGTCCACCCCAGACGCCGCGGGGAGCACCGGTGCCGCTCGGGTGCCGGGAGGTGCCGGCACGGCGGTGTCCGTCTGTCCGTCTGTCCAGCACAGCCGCAGCCGAGCGCTTTGGGCTGTCCCAGCCGGCGACTCCCAGCTCATCTTCAAAGCCTTATTTCCCCCTTCTTAATTAGTTCCCACTGAGGGAAACAGTCATTTACGTGATACTGCAACTAAAAGAGGCCGAAGCTTATCCAAAAGCCAATTTATTTCAGGTACTTGAACGAGTTATAACGTGTAACCACTTTTTTTTTTTCCCTTCAATTAACTAGTTAATGACATAAACATAATTAAAGGTGTATTAACTTGCTTTATCAGACACTGTAAGGGCACTTCTGCTGTGGAATGTTAACGATGTGTGGGGAACGGGGGCCGTTTCTGTTTGTCTGCACAAAGTGTCACTTTGTAGCTGTGTTGGAGGAAGTTTCACTGTATTTCTGTACATATTTATCCATGATAGTGCATAGGACGTGTGGTACAGTTCTATTCTTTTATTGTCAGGACTATTAAAGTTTGCTTTTGGTTCCTAAGAAGTTGGTTCGACAGGGAAACGTTATTTACTAGCAAAAAAAAAGAAGTTCTTGACCCCTCCTCCTCTGGGGTTTTTGACATTTCTGGTTTCATTTTGGCTCTCACAGTTGGTGTTTTGTGGGTAATTTACCCACTGACAGGCCCAGAACACGGTGCCATCACTGCAACTGGAGCATCCCAAACCCACGTGGCTTTTACTTCTTGTAAGAGCAGTTTACTTGATGTTCCAGAAGGCCCAAAAATCAGTCCCAGGACCCTTCGTTCGTCGAACAAAATGATTTTTATTGAATGAATAGGATTTACAAGAAATGTACTTTTTTTGTCTGCAGTGTTTATTGCACTGAAAAGAATCCATAAATAACATTTCAGGACAATTCATGAACCAGATGGAAATACTGGAGAGGGTAAGTGGACAATTAAAAAATTTCCCCAAGTGAGGAGCTTTAATACAAGACAAAAGCTCGTTAAAAAAGAACAGTAATTGCTGTTACATCCCTGATTTTCCCCGTGGGGTGGCACAGTGACAATGCCATTGCCTTCCCACCAGAGTGGGTCAGATTTTTGTGAAATGCAGTTTAGCCAGGATTTAAAAAACTCTCCTTAGAGATCTTGGTCTTTAGGAAGGTCCCAAGTGTTCCCCCTCTGAGTGAAAACAAGTAGTAAAATCTGAAGTAAAAAATAAGGCAACTCAGGCTCGGATCTGATGGGAGAAATCAGCTCCTGAACAGGAACAGGGTTGGTGTTCTGTACATTAAAGCTGTAAACAAAGAGCAGAGCTCTCTCAGGAGAGGGACCCCAAATCCTGAGGGAAATACACCCTGAACGAGTCATTTGGATTTGGACAAGGTCTGGAAGCCGGAACATTTCACACACAGTTGCATCTATTGCCCTTAAAAAATATATAAGTCAGCTTTTAATACTGCAGCTGACTGGGAGGAGAGAGACTGGGATCAGGGCTCTGATCAAACTCCACGCTGGTTTTCAGGATAACAAACTACTCCTTTGCATGGAGAGAAGGGGAAGGAAGGAAAAAAAAAAAAAAAAAAGGATTACCAAACAATCTCCATTTTTATAAACAACACATAATACATGTAGAAAAATACTCAAGGGGATAATAATAACAAAGGTGCAACGTCAACAAAAATAAGCTGCCTTTTTGACAAAAGCACTTTTTTTTTTTTTTCTTTTCAGAGTTTTGAGTGTGGAGGGGAAAAAAAAAAACAACAAAAACCAACAACCACCAACCGAACAACCCCTTTTTTTTTTTTTTTTTAAAGCTGTTGAGTGTCCTCAGAGAGAGTCTGTGGGGAGGGGTCAATAGTTCTTGCCGTGCTGGGCGTACCACTGCTGGCGCTGCTGGCGGTGCTCCAGCTCGGTGAGCAGCGCCTGCCGGAACGCCTCGTACAGCTTCACGATCCGCTCCAGCTCCTTCATGAACAGCAGCTTCAGCATCCCCTGGTACGTGTCCAGGTCCGCCAGCTGGAACAGCTCCCACTTCAGGATGTGGTCGTACCTGGGGGGGGGAAAGGAAAAAAAGGGTTTGGATGTGGCAAATCTGTGGGTTTGGGGGGTTTTTTTGGGGGGCTGACGGCAAAAAGGGAGTTGGGTCGGAAAGCGGGTCAGAAGAAAGTTGGCACGATCCCTTAAATCACACCAAGACTCCAGAAATACTGGAGATCCCTTGAACTGATCAGAATAAAACAACTGAGAAAAATACAGAGGGTGAGAGAGCTGGGGGGTTCACCTGGAGAAGAGAAGGCTCCAGGGAGAGCTGAGAGCCCCTTGCAGGGCCTAAAGGGGCTCCAGGAGAGCTGGAGAGGGACTGGGGACAAGGGATGGAGGGACAGGACACAGGGAATGGCTTCAAACTGCCAGAGGGCAGGGATAGATGGGATATTGGGAAGGAATTGTTGGCTGTGAGGGTGGTGAGGCCCTGGCACAGGTTGCCCAGAGAAGCTGTGGCTGCCCCTGGATCCCTGGAAGTGTCCAAGGCCAGGTTGGATGGGGCTTGGAACAACCTGGGCTAGTGGAAGGTGTCCCTGCCCATGGCAGAGGGTGGGACTGGCTGATCTTTAATGTCCCTTCCAACCCAAATCGTTCTGTTATTCCATGATTCCATGATTTAAAACTCTTAAAAGTGAAGGAAAAGTAGCATTTTTTTAAAAAGGAGTAAGACAGGCAGGAGGAAGTTACACCCTGAAGATGTTTCACATATTTTCTAAGCACGTGGTGCCGCTCTCACAAAGATAAACTGAAAGTAAGTCCCACCCTCCACCCTCTGAGCTGCAAGAAGTGCTGTGATGACCTCAAGTAAGGCCTGAAACAAAGCAAATGTGAGAAACATTTCGGTACAACTCCCTCATGTGCTGCGAGCAACAAAATCAGACAGGAGCACGAGTTCTGCTTTACACGGAAATTCTTTAAAGCGTGAGCTGCAGAAGGAAAAAAAAAAAAAAAAAGGCAAAATCTCACTTGACAGGAGCCCTGGCGTAGACCTGGAGCCAGTCTGGGATCTCAGCAGTGTGGTAGGGGTTGGCAGGGACCAGCAGGGGTTGGCTCCGCTCCGCCGGCTGCGGCTGGTAGGACACGGGGGGCGGCTGGTCGTAACGGGGGACGCTGGGAGAGGACACAGGGAAAGCTGTGAGCTCCAAAGGGTACCTGACACACTGACAGCATTGACTTCTGGATTGATTGTGCCATTTACACACAGATTAATGTGTGCAAAGGCTGGTGGTGCAGCCACAGCAGGGGCGTGTTGCCCCGGCAGGTCTGCGCTGAGCCGTTGCTGTTTCGGTGTTTCGCTGCAGTCGCAGGGTGAAATTCCCCTCACACCCACTCACCAGAGCACAGAAAAAGCATTAGATCATGTTCTAAAACATTAAAGAAGCATTGATTCAGCCAAAGAATCCACCACTTAATATGTCAGAACAAATGTAGTCAGGCAGCAGCTGATGAGTTATTCCATATAAAGACATCCTCCTATATTTCTCACACATTCATATACAATATTTATCAGATATTTATCTTTTGTGCCACATGTTAAAAAACTTTCTCTTCCTGGGTACCAGCAAAACAGACTGAGTGGCAGGAATTCACTGTTAGGTTTGGGTTATATTACCTTTATTTTACCTGGAAAATACAAGTAGCTAAAATACCAATTTTCATTCTAGACAAGACTCAATTCACGTTTCAGATCTTCAGCCGTCTCTGTGAGCATCAGATCGAGTTTCTTTCCAGTCTAAACAGTTCAATTCTGCTCCCAGCAGCTTTGCTGTTTTACTGACAGCTGCAGAGCTGCTTTGTTGGAGTGACTGAGGAGCAATATCCTGTTCCTAAACTTGTGACAGAAGCACGAGACAAAACCCCGACGATTACACCTCCTCCTAAAGATCTCGGTGTGCTAAAAATAAGGGTTTGTCTCAACGTGCCAAACCCAGTTCCACTTTCACTGGATTAAGGGAAATGCAAGCACGGAGGAGGAGGTTGTCTGCCTCACCTGGGAGCACAGGGATGTTTGTACTGAGCTCTTTTGTTGATGTGATCCACGTAGTAGACCCCGAATTCCGCGGACTCCACGCGCTCCCAGCCCGGCGGGAGCCCCTCCCGCTCCAAAGGGTGGCTCCAGTGAGTGGTGTTGGTGTTGTGATCTATGTAGTATTTCCTTCCTCTGATAGTCCAGTCCACTGACCAGCCAGGAGGAAGAGGTAAATCTTCAGAACTATGATTTGTTAAGTTTCCTAGAGATGTAGCAGCAACTCTCCCGATGCCTGAAAAAAAAAATGGGAGGATCAGGGTTTAGTTAAAGCTTCCCAGAAACGATCATTTCTGTCAACACACTGTTACAGCTGCACCACTGGGCTACAAAAACCCCTCTTTCTCTAGTTACACCCAGAAATTACAACTATCCAGGAAAATCACCGAACCCCAACAGTGTTTTTTAGGTGAGCCAGTGAAGAACAGCAACAGGATCAGGGAAAACGAGAGAGGAGGGACGTGAAGGGCTGACAGGAATCAGTAGGTGATTAAATTCCCACCTCTTCCCTGGAATCAGTAGGTGATTAAATTCCCACCTCTTCCCTGGAATCAGTAGGTGATTAAATTCCCACCTCTTCCC